>NW_020837958.1:6542833-6797271 GCF_003676395.1 Aethalodelphis obliquidens | reverse complement strand
TGTGTGTGTGTGTGTGTGTGTGTGTGTGTGTGTGTGTGTGTGTGTGTCTTCATTTCTTCTAAAGGAGAGACACTGTAGAGTTTAAAGATGGTTTATTAGCTTCCAGCTTATGATACACAAGAGCTATCTGGGTACATAACTCACCTTGCAGGCCCACAGTCGGCCCTGTAAACCTCAGCAGCACTTTTTCCCCACCTTTTTGACTAAATAGAAGTTACTGTACAGTTACAGCCCTGTTATATATTATATTAATAAATGTGCCACACTGACTGTACGCTCTTTTCAGTAACTCTGCTAACCTGGACACATTATCTGAGATTTATATTGCTGCATAAAGTCTAAGGGGAATGCAGGGAAATGGCTTTATAGATAGAATTAGACTGGCTATCTCTCTTACATTTCAGACACGGCAGGAGGAGAACTGTTCAGAGGCACTTGGAAAGGACGAGAGAGGGCAAAAATAATTTAAAAAAAGAAAGATTTTGAGGGAAATCTATGCAGTTTTGCCAATATGGCTGATTATAGATTAGGCTTTGGTTGTTAAAAAAAAATCTCTTCTTGTCTTATGAAGAAAGAAAAAAATTTTCGTGAAACTTAACATACTATGCCATTTAGCCAAGTCTCAAACCTATTTTGAAGCTCCAGTTAGAGAACTAAAACATAGTACTAAGTTGTTGAATAAATATTTGTTAAATAAATAACAAACTGTAAAGTTCCTAAAGTCTGTGATCACTGCGCCATCTCTTGCATCCAGAAGGATGCTTAGCAGTAATTATTTATTTCATGAATGGACGACATGAACAGCAATATGTCTTACTATTCACTAGTAATGAACAGACTCCAATCCAGCCCTGTATCTGATCCTGAGCAGTAACAAAGAATATTTTACTGACAATTCACAAGTAAAGAGCTCAAGGTAAAAATAATTGAATTGATTTGCATGTTTCTAAATAATAAATCATTCAAATGAGAGAAACAGAGTCCCTGGGATTCAACAATGGAATAAACAAGATGGCAGCAGGCATAGTTAAGAGTGAGATGACGATGTGAAAATGGAGTCAGCTTCAAGGTAACAGTCAAGGACTCCAACTTGCAGCCTGGAGCCATATCATGTAAACATCAGTTAGTGAGGCTGGAGAGTAAACATTCCTTAACTACTCTCCCTAGAGCTTCAGTTCTCTGAATTGTGCTCTCTCTGGTGAAAGCTGCAATGTGTTCTCATCTTCCAAAGGTATAGTCTGAGTCCCAGTCTGCACCTGTGATGCTTCTGCTTTCACCATATACTCATCTCCTTATATCAATCACAGTTCCCATGTACGCCTAATTTGATTTCTTAACTACAATGCAATGAAAAAAAAAATCTATATGCATAGCACACTCACAATTTAAGTCAGATACGGCTATTTAGGTTCTCAATGCTTTTCATAGCCTGAAATATATGACCAATGCTAACTCAAATTTAGAACTATTCATCTTGACCATATTTTTCTTACTAGTTGCTTATACTATTAGTCCTATAGTTTTCAAACACTTGTAACAAAGTGATGCTCACTTTGGCCAGCATGTACCTCTGCCCACTTCTCGTGCCCTGAAATGCCTTTTTCTCTCACTGCATGTCTTCCTCTTAGTCCTTTCCTGCTTTTTAGGATACTGTCTGAACTAGACTAAATAGGAAAAGAGTCAGCTCAAGTGTCTGACTTTATTGCAACCTTCAATACCTTCCTTTCTGATACAAGTAGCATCTCGTACAGTTAGCTTTTGCTGGCATAACAAATGACTCCAAAACCAGGTGATTTAAAAATAATAATTATTTAATTGCTCATGATTTTGTGGGTTGGCAATATGATCAGGGCTCAGCCAGGATAACTCATCTCCGCTTCATATAATGTCAGCTGGCCTGAACCTCAGGTGGTAAAGCTGAGATGTCTGGGACATCTGGGGCCTCTCTCCACACAGTCTCATAATCCACCAGGGTAGCACAGGCTTCTGCATAGAATCTCAGAATTTTCTGACAAAAGTGAATGCTACAAAACTTCCATGGCTGCCTAGGCTTGGAAACTGCCCAACATCTCTTCTGACACATTTTATTGGTTAAAAGAAGCCACCAGGGGCTTCCCTGGTGGCGCAGTGGTTGAGAGTCCGCCTGCCGATGCAGGGGACGTGGGTTCGTGCCCCAGTCTGGGAGGATCCCACATGCCGCAGAGCGGCTGGGCCCGTGAGCCATGGCCGCTGAGCCTGCGCGTCCGCAGCCTGTGCTCAGCAACGGGAGAGGCCACAACAGTAAGAGGCCCGCGTACCGCAAAAAAAAAAAAAAAAAAAAAAAAAAAGAAGCCACCAGACAGCCCACATTCAGGGATGAGAAAAATAGACTCAGTCTCTTGCCGGGGGGGAGATGCAAGTAATTGGTGGTCATTTTTTTTTTCTTTTTACAATTTGTTACACGTTTGATTTTTAAAAAATCTACAAGCTTTAAGCACAACTGAAAATAGTAAAAGTTTTACCAAAGAATTGTTACAGTTTCTTTAATGCCAGTGCCAGGCATTAAGCACTTTACATAATACATAGTATTTCATTCTTAATGAAATAAATAAGGCTCTGGCAAATTATGACCTATGGACCAAAGCCAGTCTGCTGCCTGAACCTGTTTTTGTACAGCCTGCAAGCTAAGAAAGTTTTTTATGTTTTTAAATAGTTGAGGGGGAAAATTCAAAAGCAAAATAACATTTCATGACACATGAAAATTATGTGAAATTCAAATTTCAGTGTCCATAAATAGGTTATTGGGAACACAGTGTACCCATTTGATTATATATTTATCTATCTGTTTTTATACTACCATAGCAGAATTGAGTAGTCACAACATGGACCATTTGGCCTGCAAAGACTAAAATAACTACTACCCAGCCCTTCAGAGAAAGTTTGCTGACCTCTGAAATAGATACTACTATTATCTCCCTGACATTAATAGCAAACCAAAGCTTCAAAAACCTAAGTACCTTAGAGACAGAATTTGAACTCAGATCTGCGTGACTCCAAAACTCACACGGTACTCGTAGCATAATGACAGTAACTGCCATTTGTTGGGTACGTATCTGTGTCATAATGTCTAATTCTGACGACAGCCATATAAGAAGGTATGGTTATCCCCACTTTAGACATAAAAAACTGAAAGATGAGTGATGGCCTAATTTGACAAATTCTATATGACTAGTGAGTGGCAGAGCCAAAATGCAAAATCAGGCATCTCAGACTTCAAAGCTTGAGCTACTAGGAAAAGGTACATTTGGAATGGAGAAATCTGACAGACACCATCTTAACCGAGTTGTTAAACTTAATAGCACCAAAAACAGGGCAAAGGAACCTTATAAACCTTCAGATGTCAGAGATGGAGGAGATAATATCACCCATGGAATACTCCAGTCAAAACCATTTAACCATGAGGTGGATGGACCTAGTCTGTCATACAGAGTGAAGTAAATCAGAAAGAGAAAAACAAATACCGTATGTTAACACACATATGTGGAATCTAAGAAAAAAAAAAGGTTCTGAAGAGCCTAGGGGCAGGACAGGAATAAAAACGCAGACGTAGAGAATGGACTTGAGGACACGGGGAGGGGGAAGGGTAAGCTGGGACAAAGTGAGAGAGTGGCATGGACATATATACACTACCAAATGTAAAACAGCTAGTGGGAAGCAGCTGCATGGCACAGGGAGGTCAGCTCGGTGCTTTGTGACCACTTAGAGGGGTGGGATAGGGAGGGTGGGAGGGAGACGCAAGAGGGAGGAGATATGGGGATATATGTATACATATAGCTGATTCACTTTGTTATAAAGCAGAAACTAACACACCATTGTAAAGCAATTATACTCCAATAAAGATGTTTTAAAAAACCCTATTTAACCATAATTAACTCCTAAGTAAACCATCAGATGCATTCAAATCAAAAAACGTTCCGCCAACAACCAGCCTTGGCTCTTCAAAAAGTCATAATCAAGAAAGATAATAAAAGACTAGGGAACTGTTCTCAGTTGAAGGAAATTAAAGACGCATGATGAGTAAATGGCCATGTGTGACCTCTGGTTGCATCCTGGATCAGAAGAAAAATATAAAAGAGAATACTGATAATTGGAAAATTTTGAATATAAATTGTGTATTGGAAACAGCATTATGTCACTGTTAAACTCCCTGAGCGTGATCATCGCGTCGTGATTACGCAGGAGAACTTCTTTGTCCTTAGGATGTAGTTGTTAAAGCATTTATGGGCAAAGTGCTCTCAAAGGTTTAACATTCACACACGTTATTGTATACGGTGTGCATGTGTGTTGTGAGTGGAGACAGACAGACCGAAAGAGGAGGGAGGAAGGAAAAGTAGACAGTGGTAACAGCTGGTGACTCTAAGTTAAGGGTACATGGCTGTGTTATTCTTGCAGATTTTCTATGCCCACAGCTTCGCTCTTTCTTTGTATGCCATTTATGCTGTTAAACACAGAAAACCCTAGTCCATTCTCCTCACTCTTCTTGTAGAGCCTACTCTGCTCCCAAACGCAAACACAGGTTTTGTGTACGTCTGAAACTGAGAGGATGTATCTCTGGACATCAGACGACCAGGCAGTTTTAAAGGGACTTCTGTTCATGCCTTACAAGAAACTTTGAAACTTTGAAGAGGTTAAAGTTTTCATTAAACCTGTCATACTGTGCTAGTTTAAAGCCTTTAAGTACAATGACCCTTCTTTCCACAAGCAATTGCCCAAAGGCATCTGTGTTTGGAACACACACAGGCAGGCTGCTTTAAGTGCCCATTAGTCTCCAAACCTGAAGTGCCCCCCAAAATGAGTTACAGTGAAAAAAATGTACCACCACAAATGAAAAATAGCAAAATACATCAAGAGTTCAAAAGGCAGGAGTTGAACTATATCCCATTTCATGCTACATTAATACGTCACTCTAATTTTATATAAGAATGAGCCTTTATACTTCCCATCCAGAATTCTGAAATATGTAGGTATCCAAGCAAGTAAATCTATTTTATAACTGGGGAGGGGAGAGGTATACCTTCAGTGTAGGAATTGCACAGAGTTTTTAGGCCAATGAATAATAAGAGAAGGGAAAGGAAGGAAGTGGGAGGGAGGGAGGGAAGGAAGGAAGGGAGGAAAGAAGAAAGGAGGGAGGGAGAAAGGAAGAAAGGAAGGAAGGAAGGAAGGGAAGGACAAAGAATGAACCCCTGCCCCATTCTAGCCTAAGCAGAATTATGTCACAAGCAGCAGTCCTGCCTTTGTTCTCTAAGAGAGAACACATGGCTTCATTAAGAGCCTGGGTGCTAGAATTAGACAGCCTGGAGTTTATATCTTGACTCAGCTACTTACCAGACATGGGGGTCCTGGTCCTAGACAGGATTTAACCTGTCTGTATGCCAGTTTCCCCATCACAAAATGGTAATAACAATACTATCTACTCCTAGAGTTACCACAAGAATCTGATTGAGATAATTCATGGAAAGTGCTTAAAACAGTGCCTAGTACATAGCAATAAACTTTGAGCTACTATTATTGTAATAATTTTAGATCAAGTATGAGGAACTTGCAAATCATCCCAGGTCTTAGTGTCAAAATTAGCATCATCTCACATAGTCATCAAATTGTCTCACCAACAATTCTTGAAAGGAAATAGCTTTCTGGGTCTCTTATGTCTACTCTCCTTCTTCAAGTGGTTAATCCATACATGTTCAATTTATTTCACACTAAATCCCACAAAAAGAACTACGTTGTAATCCAAATTCTATGCAATTCATCAACCTGTAAATGCAAACTAGAGCTACATTTTCTTTCAATGATCAATTTCTTGCAGTGTCAGACCCCTTTAACCCAACTGCCAAAAAATAATTTCTCCTCAAAGAGCCCTGAGCCCCCTTCTTTCTTGGAGACCTTAAAGAGGCACATGAAAACATCTTAGTTTGTGAGGCATACCCACCACAACATCCCTTCCTCCTCTGCTTCCTTTTAGTCCATGTTCCTGCCTGAGGAGCCATTTGGGGAAGCCTTGGTTTCCTGGAGCCCATATCCAACATGTGAAGTCTCATATGCATGCAAAGGGTGGTGCCCCTACATGCCTCCAAAGCTCACGTCTTCGGTGGACATTTGTTTGTTGATATTTCTGTTTTCTGCCTCTAGTCATAGTACCTCATGGTCCTCTTGGTGACCATGCCTCCATCATTGTCAATCTGGGTAGTTTGGGTGGCCTGACACCAATAACAGCATGTGACCCCTTTCAGACTAGCAAGAGTGAGACCCAAGACCTTTGTAATAACTGTAGATGAAAATAAGGGATTAAAATGAAAAGCTACAATTTCTGGCAGCCACCTTGCCATCACAAAGGAGTCAAACTAAGTAGGGAGCCAATACAGAGAAGAGCCAGTTGGAGGGCTGGAAAAATACCAAGTAGTGATGACCTCATTTGAGCCTCTGGATACAACTATGCCTAAAGCTAGAAGAGACAGCCCAGAATATTTCTACTAAGAGAGCTAACAGACATACTTTTTGCTTTAATCAGTTTGGGTTGGCTTTTACTGTCATCTGAAACTGAAAGCATTCTGGATGATAATTCATCTAATCTCTGGAGTGCCAGAGTCTTTCTGGGCTTCATACAGAAGGGAAGGAGAAGGTCTTCCTTTTAAACTCTATGCCCGACTGAGTTATTAGGGCTTGATAAATCTCTGCCTATGCTTAGGGTCTTAACAAAAATCTGATCACATTTTGGTCCTAATTTTCCTAACCATAGAATGTCAAAGCCAACCCAGTTGTCTTGACCCAAAACAGACACTGAAACATCATTCTGTTCTCTTCTGGTACCAACCTGACCCCCTCCCAAAGAAAAAATTCCTTCTTCTTGACCAGTTACAAAACAGAACCTGCTATATATCTCAATGGATAGAAACGGATATAAAGGAAAGACAATCATGAATGAAGATTATTACTTAGCCTGTCAGAAATACCCTGGTACACACCATTGCTTATCTTTGTGCTGTATTAACTGCCATTTTTTGCTTTATTATCACACACTAAGATTATGTGCCACCTTACGTTTTAAAAGAGGCTTACTCATAACCTTGGACCCCCAACCTACGCTTCCTGTAAAGTCCATTCTTAAAATGGATTCTCCTTCTCCCACTACCTGGTGTTTAGATACGTAGCTTTCTCTGGGGAAAAAGGAATAAAGAATTCAACTTAAGTATCACAGCTAGAAGGACCTGGTTAAATATGATTCAGTCACATGCTGCCATTCAAGACAAATTTGTACCAACATTTAAATCACCTAGACTTTCACACAGGCATGAAAATCAACTATTCCTCCACTGATTTCTACTGTCATCTCCTAGAAAACTCAGGATGTTACTTTTAATAATCATCATCGTTATCGGCCATACCACCACAGGCCAACAGCCCTGATATTCTTCCATTTGATAAATTTAATGGAACAGTGAAGCATATTGATGTTTCTTTCTACCGTCAGTTTTTCAAGCTACTGAATTTCACCCTTCTTCTATCTTCCCACTTCTCCCAATTGTTAAGGTCATTTTCAATTTCAATCCTCTTTCCAAGGCATTAACCAACACATCCAACTTCCTGTCAATGGGATATTTAATAAGCACACTCATTCTACTATCCAAGACATTAATGAAATTTCTAAGCACCACAATAGTACTTCTCTCAAAGTGTCTTCTCTCCCTACTTTGAAGTCACAATGACCTGCTGACAAATACTTTCAATTTGAGCCAGGGGTACTTAATAGTAAAATAAGCTAAACTCTATTTTCTCAGTTTCTTGATGAATGTGACATGTGGAACTGGATTTTAAAAGCTTCGGGAGGCATAATGAAGGGTTGAAACACATCCATTTGCCCTTACCTGACAAAATAAAGAATAGCAACTCTATCATGTAATAAACTTAATCTTTCAGATTTTTTCTATTATTTCTAAGGTCCTTGAATCTTTAGGCGGTTCCTGAGTCACCAATCCTAACTTGTTGAAGGTGGTATGAGTTTGGGGCCAAACACACCTGCGGCTAAATCCTACCTCGCCTCTCTGTGGGAGTTTGGGGAAAAAAAGAAAACAAAAGAAAGAAAGGTTTACTTTTTTCCCCAAACACTGCTTCTCATCTGTAAAACGGGCATAATTATTAACTTTGACATAGTTTTAAGGACTAGCAATGTGCCTTTGCCAGAGTATAAGTTCAATAAAAAGTCTGGTCTCTCCTCCTTGCGTCTCCTGCCCACCCTCCCTATCCCACCCCTCTAGGTGGTCACAAAGTGCACAAGAGGGAGGAGATATGGGGATAGATGTATATGTATATGTGTAGCTAATTCACTGTGTTATACAGCAGAAACTAATACACCACTGAAAAGCAGTTATACTCCAATAAAGATGCTAAAAAAACAAACATTAAAAACTTTTTTTAAAAAATCTGGTCTTTGTTGGGTTCATTTAGAAAGTTGTGTTTACATTATAAAATCTCACTGCAGTCAAGAGGTAACTTCAGGCACCTGCAAAATAAGTTTGTGTGAGGCATGACTATTCCAGTGGATTTCATATGTTTGGACCCTTTCTAATTTCTTATACCTTGGGGTTGATGGGGAGGCAGTGCAGGTTCAAGTATAGTCTTGGCGTCAATCAGGGTGAACCTGACTATGCCACTTGTTAATTATGGGCCTTGAAAATTTTTCTTAAACTCTCAAAGTCTACTTCCCCTTCTAAAAAAGTAGATGATGATACTATCTGATTCATAGTCTTCTTTGAAGTGTTTCACTAGATTTTGGAGCACTTAGCACAGTCTTTGGCTCACAGTAGCACCTGACAAATGAATTCTCTAACATGATAAGGTAGTTCTCTCTGGAATCTTACCCATATGCAATGAATTCTTATTCTCTGTCTGCTAGAATTCCTTCCACTTGCCAACTTCTCTATGGTTAAATAATACACTCTATGAAAATATGGACCAGGCCTGTTTTATTCACTTTTATAGATCTTGCTCCTAGAACAGCGCCTGTCACATGGCAAATGCTCAGTACAAAATTGTTGATTAAGTGATGGATGAATGAATGAATGAAAACACCTCTGAGTTCATGCCAATAAAGTTTGAGTTAGATTGAGGACAGCTGTTCATTGATCCTACCTACTTTATTAACATGACCACCACCTCTGACTCCTTAATTAAGGCTTTCCAATTTTCTAAAGTACATCAAAAGATCTGGGGCAACATAGTACCTATAGTTAACAACATGGTGCTGTACACTTAAAAATTTTGTTAGGAGGGTACATCTCATGTAAGGCTTTATTCTTAAAAAAGCGGGAGCACAAGAAAACTTTGAGAGATGATCAGTACGTTCATTACCTTATTAAATCAGTTGTGTATGCATATGTCTAAATTCATCAAATTGTATACTTTAAACATGAGCAGTTTTTTGTATGTCAATTTTATCTTAATAAGACTGTTTTAAAAAAAAAAAGACTTCGGGGCTGCATCTCTAAACATCAACAGCCTGATTTATTTTCTGAAAACTTGTGAGTTCTCTCACCTCATAAAAAGGGTTTATCATTAAAATATAAGTCCAAACAAATCTAAAATGATTTCATGACAGCCTGACAGAGCCATGATTCTAAAACTCTCATCCAGATTCTTCAACTGGCAGAAGAGAATGATTTGAGTGTCCCTGGGGGATTCAAGAGCATGGATAAATACACTCACTCCCACACATGTACCAAATGTTTTCAAGGGTCATATTTTATCCCAAGGACATAATCAGATGCACAAAAATGCGGTCACAAGGATTTTTATCACATTATTTTCATAATCATAAAAATGGGAATATATATACATAAGGTAAATATACATATTTATATTTATTTAAATATAAATATACATAAAATATAGTAATTAAATGAATTATAGTTTACCCCAATTATAAATCTGTATAGCTATTAAACCACATTATCAAAGAGTATCCAAATACATGAAAATATTTTCAAACTATATTGCTAAATGAAAGAAGCTGGTTACAACTTCTAGTTATCATCACTAAAAAGACAGTAAAGTGATTTTTAAATCAAAGACCCACAGAGGCAAAGGTTATAGGAGAGGATACATCTTGTGGAAGATGCAAAGTAAATTGGCATGTAGTCGTTTCTTGTAACCCAAATAAATCTAAAATTTAAGCTGGCTCTGGGAAGCCTTAGAAGTAGAGGGTTCATGATACAAAATCTCAGAAATGCTCGAGAATAAGAAATGCCACCTACTCTGAAAGAGGAGGTATATATAGTTCTGAAGGAAAACTGTTTGGATCACTTTCAAACCTCACTACCATTCCTATAGAAAACTAGGGATTACTCTCTGAGGAGGTTAAGTCAAAAACATTCTGAACTTGGGGTCACTTGGCACAAGTGAGGTTAAAGTACCATACTAAAAATACGTGGATTAAAGGAGATTTTAAATACTGAAACATGAAGTCCCTGGCCCCCTTCCTCCAATCCCCTACGAAAATGCTTGTCTGAAATTCTTTCCAGCTTGGTCTTACAGCTTCACTCAGCATTAGTTTCTTCAAAATTCTTTTGTTTGGCAAATTTAAAGTTTAAACAAAATCTCAGAGAAAATGTTTAGCCTGCTAAAGAATGTGTGTTTTAATTATTTAATAGCACTCTTTACAAACAGCTTTCATAATCTTTGTAAAGGTTTACAGCTTTGTTAGGGCTGATTCTTCTGGAGGTCTATCTGGAAACACTATACTTGATATTAACTTTTTAAATTATACACTTAAGTTGCACAATGGCATGTCTTATAATACAGTTCATAGTTTACACCTTCCACTGACCCTCATTTGTCTTCTCCCAGTTGGTCTGCATTAAAATCATTGTATGAGGAGAGTCTACCTTAGTGGTTCTCAATCTGGGAATGCTGAGGAAGGAGGCACCTCATCCCCACCCCAACTATCTCCTCAACTCCCAGCCAAAGTGTGAACCAGGAACCCAAAGAGGCCCTTCTTAAATTACACATATACAGCCCTGCCTCCAAAAACTCTCAGACCCTTCAACTATCTCCTAGTAGAAAGTCACCACACATCCTTCAAAAATGTAATGAACGTGTAAGTGGGGAGGAGCAGAAAATAGGCTAAGAACGACATCACTACGCAATATCAACATCAGACCAAAAGGAACAATTCTATACAAGTTGAGTTTGGGACAATGCTGGGGAAACATGACTTTTAAGGCCCTTTTCCATTTGATAATTTCTATAATTCTTTAGTGGAAATAGGGCCTGTCCCCACTACAGCAATTGGTACATGACCTACATTAGGCCAGTCACCCCTCCGGGCCAGTGACCAGCCAGTCACAGTGCTTCCCTGGGATTTTTCAAGGTGAAGCTAGTATGAAAGTGCCTTTTCCACTCTGGTCATGAAAGTATAAACACATAAAAGCAAAGCTTCTGGAGAGCGTGTCTTCCACTCCAGGGATAAGCCAGGCTAAGAAAATAAAGATGTTGTACAGAGGAAAAAATGGAGATTAAGGAGGAAAAGAGAGAATCCTGAAGGGATTTGGGTTTTTCATTATAAGCAAGCCTGTAAATTCCCCTTTTGCCTTAAACCAGTTTTGAACTGGATTGAGTTGGAATTTTGCTGCTTCCGAACCAGAGGGCCTTGTTAATTCATATTCTGTTTTAAATTGTAAACTCTGGAGGGCAAAAAAACAGGCTTGAGAGACACTATATATGGAAAATACTACCTGAATAGTGGTGGTTGCAGTGGCAATGATGATGAAAATAAACAAAGTGGTGAACAATGACTACCTCCCATGCACTGTTTTAGTACCACCACAGTGCCTATGAGAGAGAGACTGTAATGTTCTCACCATCGTTATATCTCAGGAAACAGATGTGAGGTAACGTGCCCAGGACGGCACAGCTGAAAAGTCACACAGCTAGGATTTGAACCTTGGCACCCTGGCTCCACGGCCCACACTTTAAACCACTATAATCTTCTTCCTCATCACAACAAGCCAGTTAACTGGTCCCTTAATGCCACTGACAGACCCCATTAACAATTCCCAGAAAATAAAAATAGAATCTGGGTAATAAAGTCTAACCTTTTTTTTTCCTTGATGCTTAGTCTAGTTTCACTCGTTCACAGGGTGTGGCTTGCAGAGGCCTTGCTCCCGGCACTTCAGACCGGCGTTCCTAGTGCGAAACAGCTGCACCCAACAAACACCTCACTTTATGCCTCAGCTTGGACCGCGTACAGAAGCACTGCACACTACACGGCAATTCAAGATGGCGGTGCAGAGACGCTGCGCCTGCGCTGTGATCTGGAGCGTGAGCGGCTCTACTCTGCCCCCTCCCCGCTGACGAGAACCCAGCAAGGCGGCCCTGACCGCGGCCTTTCAGGGAGAGCACGCACGCTAGACTGTGAGCTCCATCTCTCCACTCCTTGATCAAAGAGTAAAACTTTCCTTTGCTCCGAACCAAACTCGGTCTCATTCAATTGGCTCGAATGACAGCAGGCAGAAGGACCCTTGTTGGGGACATTCTCGGTAGGGTTGGTAACATTAACAGCATATCCTTTTAATTAAAGCACAGAGACCAAAATCACTCTCAACTTTGAGAATGTTTGACCTTCTGAACATTCCAACTGCTTTGACATTTCAGATCTTAGTGAAAGGAGCCTCACTTCACTACTGGGATTTATGTGTGAATTTCTTGGAAAATACCCTGAGGAAACAGCTCCATCTGAAAGAAAACGGAACATGATAAATGATGACAGTCTAATGGGAAGTGCCCTACAGAGGCTGAAAACCCTGAACTATTTCTGCTTGACTTGTGGTTTGACCTAGAGCCAGTCATTCCACCCTTGACCTCTCTGGGCTCTGTTTATTTCAGATTTAATAAATGGTAATTTTCAATGTCTCCTCACAATAGAAAGAGGGCATTTTAAGGGATATGAGCAATGCATAAAATTCTCCATGTTTCTTAAGATTTTAACGAGAAAAATTTGTAATCTCACTGCAAAAATATTAGCTAAAATGTAAAGAATTCATACAACTCAATATAAAACAATAATCCAATTAAAAAATGGGCAGAGGACCCGAATAGACATTTTTCCAAGGAAGACACACAGATGGCCAACAGGCACATGAAAAGCTGCTCAACAGACTAATCATCAGGGAAATGCAAATCAAAACCACAATGAGACATCACCTCACGCCTGTCATAACGGCTATTATAAAAAAGACAAGAAATAACAAGTATTGGCGAGGGTGTGGAGAGAAGTGAACACTTGTGCACTGTTGGTGGGAATGTAAATTGGTGCAGCCACTGTAGAAAACAGTGTGAAGTTTCCTCAAAAAATTAAGAATGGAACTACCATACAATCCAGCAATTACACTTCTGGGTACTTATGTGAAGAAAACAAAAACTTATTTGAAAAGATATATGCACCCCTATGTTCATTGTTATTTACAATAACCAAGATACAGAAGCAACCTAAGAGTCCATCAATAGATGAATGGATAAAGAAGATGTGGTATATATATATATATATATATATATATATACACACACACAATGGAATATTACTCAGTCATAAAAAGAATCACATCTTGCCATTTGCAACAACATGGATGGACCCAGAGAGTATTATTACAAGTGAAATAAGTCGAACAGAGAAAGACAAATACCATATTTCACGTATATTTGGAATCTGAAAAACAAAACAAATGAACAAACATAAAACAGAAATAGGGGTTTCCCTGGTGGCACAGTGGTTGAGAGTCCGCCTGCCGTTGCAGGGGACATGGGTTCGTGCCCCGGTCCGGGAAGATCCCACATGCCGCGGGGCGGCTGGGCCCGTGAGCCATGGCCGCTGAGCCTGCGCGTCCGGAGCCTGTGCTCCGCAACGGGAGAGGCCACAACAGTGAGAGGTCCACGTACCACAAAACAAAAACAAAAAAACAGAAACAAACTCACAGATACAGAGTACAAACTGGTGGTTGCCCAAGGGGAGGAGGATGGGGAATGGGAAAAATAGGGGAAGGGGATTAAGAGGTACAAAGCTCAGTTACAAAATACGTAAGTCACCACGGGAGGGCAATATACAGCATAGGGAATACAGTCAATAATATTGTAATACTGTTGTAGGATAATGGATGATAACTAGACATTACGATGATCATTTCATAATATACAAAAATAACAAGTCACTACGTCATACCCCTGAAGCTAATATAATATTGTAGGTCAATTATGTATCAATAAAAAAGAAAAGAAATCTTTGGTTCAGAGCAGGGGATCCTGGGTACACACTAATAAATAACAGAATAAATTACAGGCCATCCAGGAAAATAAAACAGAAGGTTTCAGGTAGAAAGAGAAACCAAGTTGTGGAGACACTCTAGGAACAGAGCACTTACAGATCAAATAAAAATTCTTACGACTTCTAAACTCAGAAGTTTAATACAGCTTGATGTTAGAGAAAAACTCTTGTTGCTTCCAAATTTGAAAAAGGGTGGCCAAAAGATAAAATAATAATATTAATAACAATAATAATATTAGCTACAATCTACTGAGCACTTACAAGGTGCCAGCGCTCTGAAATGTGTATGCATTAGTTCATTCAAGCCTCACAGCAATCCTTACATTGCAGATACTATTATTCCCATTCAACAGGTGAGGATACAAGATTTGAGCACCTAAATTCTTGTGGATGTTTATATAGTGTGATGATTAGTTTTATGTGTCAACTTGGCTATGCTATAGTGCCCAGATATCTGGTCAAACATCAGTCTAGGTGTTGCTGTGAAAGTATTTTTTAGATGATATTAACATTTAAATCAGTAGAGTTTGAGTCAAGCAGATTATTCACCACAATTGGAGGGAGGGCTCATCTCATCAACTGAAGGTATTAGGAGAAAATAGACTGAGATCCCTGAAGGAAGATAGAATTCTGCCTCCAGACTGCCTGCAGACTTGGGCTGCAATATCAACTCTTCCCTGGGTCTCCAGCCTGCTGACCTGTCCAGTAGAATTCACACTTGCCATGCCCCACAATCATATAACCCAATTCCTTAGAGACTCTCTCTCTTTCTCTCCCTGTCTCTCATGTACATGTATATACATATATATCCTAATGGTTCTGTTCCTCTGGAGAACCCTAATACACACATACACATAGTAACTGGAAAAGTTTGAACCTAAACTAAGACAATCTTATTACAAAGCACACCTCAAGGTTTTCTTCAACTCATAAAATTTTTTTTAGCCATTATCATTCTTTATGGGGCCTTGATACTATTGTCTGAAAACTGGCAGTAGCATTGGTTTAAAAAAAAACACATGAGAGGTATTCTATCATTTTCTCCTAAAGAATTTATTTCTGTTGCCCACAGCCTAAATTTAATTAAGCTCAATCAAATGCCTTTGAATCCTGCCCTCCAAACCTATGTGATTTGTCATGTGCTATCTATAGTTATTTAGCTTATCATATGCTCTCTTCCCTAGGCAGGGAGACTTTAGGGAAGACTGCTCTAGCATGTCAAGGCCACTTTGAAATTCAACTGTGGGTACGCGTCTCTTGCAGTACGGGAGAAAAAGTAGGGCTAAGAGGAAGCAGAGCAGTAAAGTAGAAAGAGCAGCCTTTGCAATCAGGCAGATCTGGGTTCATATCTTGACTTTACCACATACATAAAGTTATAACCTTGAGCAAATCACTATAAGTCTCTGAACCTCAATTTCCCTACCTGTAAAATGGGGATAGCCATACCTATCTTGAAACATTGTTTTGAAAGTCAAGGAAACGTGCAAAGTAAAGCACAGTGAAGGTATTTAAGAAGTCATAGCTCTTATCATTAGCAGCACTTCCACCTTAGAATTTAAAGCCTAATGTCTGCTTCCTAAGTTCACTTATAATCAGACAACTGTTGTTGTTTGACCATATTTCATCGACATTGCTGTGACCTGAGGTGAAGGCTAAGTCTGCAATTATTCCATCTCCTATCTGACTTGGCAGCATGTCACACAGAGTGCTTTAAAAACCCTGGGCTCCCTTCAGAGACCGCAAAAAAGAGGGTGAAGGGTGGAATCAAAATCAATTTAGCTTCCGCCTAGGCAGCCTTTTGCTATAGTGTTTCTTGAATAACATAATGGCTCTGTGGAGCTGATGACAGAGGGCAGCAGAAGAAACAGCCTGGTTTTGATCCAAGCTTGTCTGTCGTATCTAAGCTGTCATTCCAAGGACAATAGTTTCTTTAGCACTAGGGGTAATACTTGCAGAAATGGTACTGACCAGCCAAGCTCAAGTACGCCCTGAACATCTATGTGCCAAGGTCTAGGTTATGTATACTGCCCAATGTCTATACTTTAATTCTGTAAATAAAGTTTGCTTGTTCTCAATAAAAATTAATTCATGGTCCTCATAAAATGTCTGGAAAAATCAAAAAGTAGACAGAAGAACAAAATGTTATTTGTTCTCCATAATCAAAGACAACTACTGTCAGCATTTCAGTAAATTATTTCAGTTTTTATTAATTTTGAGCAATGATGAGGTTGTTATACATTCCATTACATATTCAATCATGTAACACCCTAAACAAAGGGTTGGCAAACTACAGCATGCATTGTATGCTCTGGACCACTGCCTGTTCTTGTAACTAAAATTTTATTATAACACAGCCATGTCTATTCATTTACATATTGCCTATGGTTGCATCCATACTACAATGGATTGAGAATTGAGTAGTTGACACAGAGACCATTCGGTCTGGGAAGCCTAAAATACTTAACTATCCAGACCTTTGCAGAAAAAGTTTATCAGCACCAGCCCTAGGCAAATGGTCACTGAATGTATCAACTGTGAGGTGCATTGGAATTCCTACCTCCCCTGCATTCTCCGTCTGCCCACATCCTACCCACCTTTCAAGGACCAATACAATCACTGCCACATCAGAAAATCTTCCTCTCATATTCCCAACTGGAAGGCAGCTCTTCCTCTTCTAATCCCCCAGAGATCTTTTTTTTTTTTTTTTTTTTTGGCTGTACGCGGGCCTCTCACTGTTGTGGCCTCTCCCGTTTCGGAGCACAGGCTCCGGACGCGCAGGCTCAGCGGCCATGGCTCATGGGCCCAGCCGCTCTGCGGCATGTGGGATCTTCCCGGACCGGGGCACAAACCCGTGTCTCCAGCATCGGCAGGCGGACTCTCAACCACTGCGCCACCAGGGAAGCCCCCCCCCACAGATCTTGATCCCTAATTTTCTTAATACTGCCTCCATTTCTCCCATTTTTTACATGTATGTGTTTAATAAAGTATCTTTTTCTCATCTTCTAGACCATGTTTATTTCACATCACTGAGCTCACTATCTAGCACTTAAACACATAACTCAGTATATATTTGCTGAATAAAAGTATTAAAATATAGTCCCTAAGCTCCAAGAATGGACAACCTAGTTGAGGGAAATAACACATCACATTAAAACCACTAAGTATAGTTTGGATATAAGAATTGTTAAGAGAAGGAAGCTATGGGTTGGACTGGTATAATCAGGGAAAGCTTCTTGAAACAGGAGGAACTGAACTGGGACTAAAAAGGTGATTTTGAACTGCACAGAGAGATAATAGGTGGAAGGCAGCAACAAAGACAGAAGGGTGGAAAGTGCACAGCTTTGTTTAACACAGTGAAGAAAGGTCTTGACAAGGTAGAGGGTGAGCTCAAGCAGGAGAGCGAAACATACAAAGAGACTGGGTATGAAAAGAAAAAGAGATTGGGTATGGCCAGAAAAATGTAGGACCTCGCAAAACAATAATACAATCACAAAAAAAGGAGCCTGGGGGCTTCCCTGGTGGCACAGTGGTTGAGAGTCCGCCTGCCGATGCAGGGGACACGGGTTCGTGCCCCGGTCCGGGAAGATCCCACATGCTGCGGAGCGGCTGGGCCCGTGAGCCATGGCTGCTGAGCCTGTGCGTCTGCAGCCTGTGCTCTGCAACGGAAGAGGCCACAACAGTGAGAGGTCCGCGTATCGCAAAAAAAAAAAAAAAAAAAAGAAGGAGCCTGGGCTGAGTTCCCAAAACAGCAATGACCAACCAGCATATGCCTTAGTTGACAGCTTGTTTAGAATTCTACAGTGGAACACTATCAGCTCACTTCTGCACACTCTGCGTCTTAATGAGCATCATTTGTAAGCTATTTGAATGAAGCTGGTCCCCAGCTCAGAAATGATGGGAAGGTGAATACAAATCCACTCACCCTGTGGTCTCCCACAGGACTTCATACATAATCTTCTTCATAGCACAAACCATGCACTGTTGTAATTGTCTCTGTTTACATGTTCATATTCCCCACTAGGCATGAACTTCTTCAGGATACCTTAGTCATGGATTGTTTAATTATAGGAGAAAAAAAGAGCCCAATATTTTTTTAAGTTTAAGAGAAACTTATCTTAAGGTTGCAGTAGCTTCATATGGACCACAACTTAGGGGAGTACAGGCAGTCCTTTCCAGAACTGTGAAGACTTCAGTCTCTCTTCCTGCAGTCTTGCGTGTTTCACATCCACCAAGCTCCATAACTTTGGTCCTCCCACTCCTCTGAAACTCACCTTCTTTTCCAAGACAAACCATATTTAATAGATTCCAGAATTCACATTTTCCCAGACTTAACATCTCTGTATCACATAAATTTCTTTCTTTTTTAAAAAATTATTTTTTTATTGAAGTGTAGTTGATTTACAATGTTTCTGGTATACAGTAAAGTGATTCAATTATACATATATATCTATTCTTTTTCTGATTATTTTCCATTATAGGCTATTATAAGATATCGAGCATAGTTCTCTGTGGACCTATATACAGTAGGTCCTTGTTGTTTATCTATTTTATATATAGTAGTCAGTAGTTAGTATCTGTTAGTCCCAAATTCCACATTTATCCCTCCCTCTCCTTTCCCCTTTAGTAACCATAAGTTTGTTTTCTATGTCTGTGAGTCTATTTCTGTTTTGGAAATAAGTTCATTTGTATCAGTTTTTTTTAGATTCTGCACATAAGTGATATCATATGATATTTGTCTTTTTCTGGCTGACTTACTTCACTTAGTATGATCATCTGTAGGCCCATCCATGTTGCTGCAAATGGCATTATTTCATTGTTTTTTATGGCTGAATAATATTCCATTATATATATATGTATATATGCACCATGTCTTCTTTATCCATTCAGCTGTTGATGGATCTTTAGGTTGCCTCCTTGCCTTGGCTATTGTGAAGAGTGCTGCTATGAACATAGGGGTGCATGTATCTTTATGAGTTAGAGTTTTGTCCAGATATATATCCAGGAGTGGGATTTCTGGATCATATGGTAACTCTATTTTTAGTTTTTTAAGGAACCTTCATACTGTTCTCCATAGTGGCTATACAAATTTACTTTCTCACCAACAGTGTAGGAGTGTTTCCTTTTCTCCACACCCTCTCCAGCATTTATTATTTGTAGACTTGCTGATGATGGCCATTCTGACTGGTGTGAGGTGATACCTCATTGTAGTTTTGGTTTGTATTTCTCTAATAATTAACAATGTTGAACATTTTTCATGTGCCTATTGGCCATCTGTATGTCTTTGTAGAATTGGTCTATTTAGGTCTTCTGCCCATCTTTTGATTGGGTTTTTTTTTTGATATTGAGATACATGAGCTGCTTGTATATTTTGGAATTTACCCCCTCGATGGTCGCATCATTTGCAAATATTTTCTCCCATTCTGTAGGTTGTCTTTTTCTCCCATTCTGTAGGTTGTCTTTTTCTCCCATTCTGTAAGTTGTGTTTTCATTTAATTTACAGTTCCCTTTGCTGTGCAAAAGCTTTTAAGTTTAATTAGGTCCCATTTGTTTATTTTTGTTTTCATTTCCATTACTCTAGGAGATGGATCCAAAAAATACTGCTGTGATTTACATCAAAGAGTGTTCTGCCTATGTTTTCCTCTAGGAGTTTTACAGTGTCTGGTCTTACATTTAGGTCTTTAATCCATTTTGAGTTTATTTTTTATACAGTGTTAGAGAATGTTCTAATTTCATTCTTTTACATGTAGCTGTCTAGTTTTCCCAGCACTGTTTATTGAAGAGATTATCTTTTCTCCATTGTATATTCTTGCCTCCTTCGTCATAGATTAATTTACCATAAGTGCGTGGGTTTATTTCTGAGCTTTCTGTCCTGTTCTGTTGATCAAGGTGTCTGTTTTTGTGCCAGTACCATACTGTTTTAATTACTGTAGCTTTGTAGTATAGTCTGAGGTCAGGGAGCCTTATTCCTCCAGCTCCATTCTTCTTTCTCAAGATTATTTTGGCCATTCAGGGTCTTTTGTGTTTCCACACAAATTTTTAAAAATTTTGTTCTAGTCCCATGAAAAATGTCATTGGTAATTTGAGAGGGATTGCACTGAATCTATAGATTGCCTTGGGTAGTATGGTCATTTTAACAATATTAATTCTTCCAATCCAAGAACATGGTATATCTTTCCATCTGTTTGTGTGGTCTTCAATTTTTTTCATCAGCATCTTATAGTTTTCAGAGAACAGGTCTTTTGCCTCCTTAGGTAGGTTTATTCCTAGGTGTTTTTTTTTTTATTCCTAGGTATTTTATTCTTTCTGATGCAATGGCAAATGGGATTGTTTCCTTAATTTCTCCTTCTTCCCTTTCATTGTTGGTGTACAGAAATGCAACAGACTTCTGTATATTAATTTTGGATCCTACAAATTTACCAGATTCATTGATGAGTTCTAGTAGTTCCTGGTGGCACCTTTAGGATTTTCTATGTAATGTTTTCTGCAAACAGTGACAGTTTTACTTCTTCCTTTCCAATTTGGATTCCTTTTATTTCCTTTTCTTCTCTGATTGCTGTAGCTAGGACTTCCAAAACTATGTTGAATAAAAGTGGCAAGAGTGGGAATCCTTGTCTTGCTTCTGATCTTAAAGAGAATGCTTTCAGCTTTTCACCATTGAGTATGATGTTAGCTGTGGGTCTGTTATATCTCATAAATTTCTTAACTTCCAGTGACATCTGATGCAGTTGGGGCCATGAGTTTGCACGCAGACTTGAGAATGGAACCACTACATTAGAGTAAAATTTTGAAGGCCACAGTAGAGCAACATTTTTTTTGAAGACATGCTCTATCACCAATGCTCTCAATGGCACAGCAGATGACACAATCCAGAAAAGCTAATTTTAAAGAGCTGGACTCTGAATATGAAGTTTTAGGAACATCTTAACAATTTATTTTACTTATATTTCCCTATTTGTGAGAAATAGGGAAAAGAGTTCTTCCGATAACCATCAAATAAAAATTCTAAATGATGAAAAGCTATCATGTCATAGTGTAAGTGGCAGGTTGTATCTCTCTGAGACATAGACTTATAGTTGACAATGTCTTTCACTTAATGATATTTTCTGTTTCTCTATGACTCCAGGTTAAAGAAGGCTCTGGGTTGCCAGGTATTCAAGCCACAATTCAAAATGACATTGAAGTGCAAGCCCAATTCTATCTGATTGGGTCAATTGCTTGTTTTACTTTCAAATTCCCAAGAGAGAGAGCACACTTGTCCCAGTTTCAGTCAGATGTCCAACTGACTGAATCAGCCAGAAGGAAGGGGAGTAGAACTAGCATGGATTAGAAAAGGAAAGCTTACAAGGACAAGATGGAAGACACAGTCAGGGTGCCCAAAGATGAGGACAGAGGTGGATCTGGACCAGGAACAAAAGTGATCTGCCCCAAGCGGTGGAGAGGTAATATATCAGAACCAGACTCTTCTTTTACTTGGTATTATTATTTGGGTTTGGTTTTGGTTTTGGTAAATTGCTAGTATCTCTTTTTGCAAATTATCTATTAGCAGACCACCTGAAGACTTTTTCATAAACTAAATTCTCAACTAATTCTTTGGCTTGATTTAATAGAGCCCTGAGTTTAAAGACCTTCAGTGCCAGATCCTACTTGTTAATTTTCCATACTATGTTCTTCCCTGTACCAAAGAGGCTGAAAGCTTGGAAACTACATTGCTCAGAATCACTTATCAGCAGAGTTCTAGTAAGATTGAGTCAAGAATCCAAGAGCCTCATGTGAGATTCAGAAGGGAGAGAAGGTGGAACCAGTTTTCTCTGACAGTAGGTATAGAAGTCACGTGCAGGTGGCATATGTCAGATGTGGGTTTTGCTGGAGTCTTCCAGCAGTCTCCCTGAGACCCATCCACTTAGAAGCTACAGCCAGGAGAGAGAATGGACAGCAGCTTACCTGTAATTTCTGCACTTCAGGATTTCTTGAAAGTCTGCAGTAGCCACACTGACCTCTGCTCCCTAGCCTTTTCAATAGGAGTGTAACCTTCTAATCTCCTTCGTTAAATGGTTTCTCACTCAAAATGCTTAAGATGGCTTATGCTATCTTGACTGAACTGCCTGGTACATCCTTTTAAATAGTGGTTCCCAAACTTAAGTGTGCATAAAATTTCTCGGAGGGCTGTGTAAAACTTCAGATGCAGCAGTTCTGGAATGAACCCAGAAAGCTGCATTTTTATCAAGCATTCCAGGTGACTCTGACGCGGTGGCCTGAGTCTACACTGAGAAACGCTGCTTTATTTATTTATTTATTTATGGCTGTGTTGGGTCTTCGTTTCTGTGCGAGGGCTTTCTCTAGTTGTGGCAAGCGGGGGCCACTCTTCATCGCAGTGCACGGGCCTCTCACTATCACGGCCTCTCTTGCTGCGGAGCACAGGCTCCAGATGTGCAGGTTCAGTAGTTGTGGCTCACGGGCCTAACTGCTCCGCGGCATGTAGGATCTTCCCAGACCAGGGCTCGAACCCGTGTCCCCTGCATTGGCAGGCAGATTCTCAACCACTGCACCACCAGGGAAGCCCAGAAATGCTGCTTTAATATACAGGTGAGGACCCCTGATCTATGTGGACTCGTATTGGAGCATATTCTTTTTTTTTTTTATTTTTTTTTTATTTTATTTTATTTTATTTATTTTATTTTATTTGGAGCATATTCTGATGCCCAAATCAATCACCTCAGGGAGGCAGCACACTTTGCAACCTAGAGGCCCAAACAAAGTTTATTCCTATCTGAAAGTGCTCTCATCATATTCTTCAAATTACTCACTCACCACATACATGTTATCTCTGAGCAATTACTTATCTATGAGGTGCAATAGAGTTTAAAGATGAAGACGGCAGGGTTGGACCTGGGATCAAAGCCTGGTTTTGCCACTTATTGGTATATGATGTTAATCAGGTCATAATAACTTACTTATCCATAAACACCTACCTCAGAGAGCTGATCATTATATATATAATAGTATTAATGTCTACCTTCCCCTCTTATACCTTGAAATCCATAAAGACAGGAACAATATCTAATATATTTATTGCTTTATCATCATTCAACAAATAATTATTAATATGTGTCAGACTTCACACTAGATCCAAATGAGGATACACTGCTTAACTCAATGTCTAGAAGAATTCACGCTCAAAACTTTTTCGGCAGCAGCGGCAGCAGCAGCTAAGATCAGTGACTCACTTTTAAGAGCCTGTTGTAAATGGCAGGTACATCAGCAAGTCATAAAGGGCAAACAACAGTACGTTGAAAATAATATTTCAGACAACAATAGCAGCAGCCTATTTTATTAACAGAATAAAAGTGTGATGGGAAGGAAATAGTCAAGTCCTTGCATATGAGCTAACCTATCTGTTTCACAGCACTCAACAGCAGCTGTGCAGGAAGCGTGGCTTTTGGAGAAACACGGGCAGAAAATGGCCATATTGCCACTTAAGGGTAGGGAGATTTTCTAATTTGGAGTTTTAATTTCTCACGCTCTATCTTGGGAAATGCTTCCCAAATCAGACTTCAGGAAACGCGGACCTAACATCATAAAGCAAGAGAGCTGCAGCTTTTGCTCCATCTGACTTAGGCTTGCATGCTCTCCACCCCGTCCTGCACTGCCTCTCCAGACTGATCTGTGAGAAGGAAAGTGTTACGTTGAGTTAGAGCAGCTGTCGGCAAAGTTTTTCTGTAAAGGTCCAGATAGCAAATACGTTAGATTTTGCCCATTCTAGGGTCTCTATCATGACTATGGAGCTCTGCTGTTTAGCATGAAACAGCCGGAGGTGATAGGAAATCATGTGGGCGGGGTGGCTGTGTTCCCTTAAAACTTTATTTACAGAAACTGGCAGTGGGATGGATTTAGCCTGTGGACCATCTCTGCAAAACTCTGAGTCACAGGAATGTCAAGCCAACCGGTAAAGGCTGTCAGGCTCGGGAGAAAGGCTGACTTGCCTCAGTTGTCTGGGGTTTCTGTGGGACCAGCCCCAGGAGGCACAGGTTCTGCATCTTTTCCACAGCCAACTCCAAACTCCTGCTGCCCTGAGCAGGGCATGACTGAGATGGGCTCAATGAGGCTCCTGCACATCTATCACTGAGAAGACAGATTACAGACTCATCATTTCCTCTCACTGCCAGGCCCCTGTGCCAAACTCGGGGCCTCAAGCGCTGCCATCATCACCTCCCTTCTAAAATGTCCCCTGAGCCTTTTACCATAGGGCCCCAGTCAGGCTCCCATTCTCCCTGTACACTTATCCCTCGTGTGGATGAAGGTCAGTGACACTAGAAATACAAAACAAAAAAGGAAGAACAACTGGAAAAGTAAAGCATGCCCTGACGGTGAGAGTAATAATAGTTAGTAGATGTGTGTGTATACACCATCTACCATTTATGTGTAATGACCTTACAACACAATAACAATTATGAATATTGATTGGGAGATAAGAACTTTGTTGTACGTTGCATTTGATTACAACAATGAGCTGTGTTCCTGCTCTCAGCTTTCACAGTTTGTTGCGCATGAAGCATGAGTGTGTCCGCTCACAATTAAATATGATACAGAGCATCAGTCCCCATCCCTCGTTTTCTCTCACACTTTTCAGATAATCCATACAGTGTCACACCAATAAAAGAACAAATCTTCCTGCTGTAAGGCAGCATACTGTAATGGGAATGGAACACTGGACTTAGAATATTAATTGCAAGCCATTTATCAATGCGTCAGGCACAGTACTAAACAGATAGTGTAAATTATCTCCTATTCACCTCAGCAACTTCATGATGGGAGTACTATTATCGTCTCCATATAGTAATTAAGAAACTGAGGCTTGCCCTCAGAAAAAGTTTTTTTCTACTGCTTCCATGACAGTGTAGGGTTTTGCTTTACCTCCCTGCAAGAAAAATCACTGTACCTTCAAGAAGCAACAAGCAATTCTTAAGCTATGTCTCCTGTCATGAGCTTGGGGCCCTCCATAAACTACAAAGGAGCTTCTCTGAGATCATCACATCATCATCTGACTCTGATGTCAACCTAGTATAAACAAGCAGAATGATCTGAGTGGGTCAGCATGCCAGACACTGACAGTCCCTTTCAAGGCCTTAGGAAGAAGAAAGAGAGCAGTTAAAGGCAAAGGATTAGATTTCGCATGGCAACATGGGCAGATCTTAAAAGCACAGTATTGATTTAAAAAAAAAAAAGAGCAGGTGAAATACTTGACATCATATCACTTACATAATTTAAAAGCACATGTGTGTAAAACTACAATGCACATTTTGGAAGACAGAGACACAACAAAGAAATATGAATTAGATGATTAGAATGGTTGTTATGAGGAAGGGAGGGAAGTGGGAGTAGGGATAAAAGTGAAGGAGAAAAGCAATAAAACAGCAGTGGTCTTGCAAGTAATAAGGACCATATGCACCTGAACTGCTACGTGTCACTATTCAATCCACTGAAACTGAGGTCTAAGAAAGAAAACAGAAGGAAAAAAAAAAAAAAAAGAAGAAGAACAAATGCCTTCCATCCAAAGGATATCCAAACAATGAAAATGATCATGATAAAGAGATCTGTGCAGGAAAGGCAGGGGCTGATCTAGTCTGAATCAGCTGCATCCCCCAAACAATACAATCTGGACTTCTAGAAAATAAAGAATGTCTGTAATGTAGCCTTGACAAAACAAGGGCACTGCCATCGGCAGTGCAAAATTACTCTTATTGAGCAATGGTCCTGGCCCAGTAATATTTTCTCAGGGATAAACCGACAGTTCAGTAATAGATTGAAGAGACATAGCCATTAATATATCCACTGTACTAATACATTTCTTAAATTAACATTGTATAAAATTAAATGTCACACAAACAAGATATGCTTGTTCATTAAATATAGTTGAGGAGAGGGAAAGGGTAGTGATTTCTGAAGCTAATAGGTATCCTTAATCAGGGCAGACATATTGGGAATCTTTGTAGCATTGGCTAATGCAAATGGGGGGAAAATTGTGTCATGTTCCAGTCAGATTAGAAAAAATAGAAAAGGTTAGATCATGGCATAAGAGGAGCCTTCGCTTCCTCTCAATATTCCAAACATCACATGTTTGATGATCTCTAGATGAGTCACTAGCTGTCTTAAAAGGCAAAGACTACTGAATAAAGTAAGAACAGAGAAAGAGAGAGAGCTGTGCTCTCTCACACAGCTCAGCTGACACTGGAGTTTTGAGGGAATTCATTTGTTTTCATATATATGCCTGACAGCCTATTCTCAAAGTAAAGTACCCTACTTTTGCTGTCACCATTACAACCTCACTAACCAGGAGCATCAATGTGGCAATGACAGTTTCACAGGAACTGCTTACCAACATCTGATAGACTATATGAATGAGAATTCTAAATAAGTACTAGCATTGACAATTGCAAGAATGACATTGAATTTCAAGGGACTGAAAACCCAACAGCTACAATATCTACTAGTCCAGTAACTGAGGCAAGACTCAATTCCTGGCCATCATCATCTTATCTATCCATGAGACCAAAGTAGAAAGTAGTGTGTCTGTATGGCATGCTACAGGGGTAAAGAACATAGGTTCTAGAAGAAGACCATCCTGGGGCTTAATTCTATCTCTGCCACTGCACCAGTTGTATGAGCTTGAGCAAATGACTTATTTGCTCTTCTTTAAGCCTTAATTTCCTCACATGTAAAATGGGGAAAATATCAGAATTAAATGAGATAGTATACATAAACTTTTAGCACAGATTGTTAAACACAGTTAAGTACTTAATAAATGTTAGTTATTACTAAAATTAACCTGCCAGTGCACCCTGAGGGATGTAGTCAGGTAGCGTCTATTGATCATTCAGTACTCACCAAGCAGAGTGCAGACACTGGAGACCCAGAGATGGACAAGCCACAGAGCTGGGTAATCCTACTTTCAAATTTCTCAGTTGTCTGAATTACTGCTGCTTAGACCAATCATTAACTCTATTAATTCTACATTCTCACTGGTAATAAATCAATGTACTTGAAAGGAAGGATGTTTGTTTCCTGTGCCAGACTCACCAGTATCGATTTGCTATGGAGTAAAGCATGTGCATGAAAAGTAGAGAAACAGAGAACAATTAAAAATAAAGGGAGGGGCACAGAATTGCTTTCAGAAAGCAGAATTTTGTAATTTTAAAGAAGTTATCACTTACTGAGTGCTTACTGTATGCCAGGCACTGTGCTGTGTTCCTTACATTGAATCTTCCCTTCCACCCTATGGCATAGGCATTACAATGATCCCACTTCTGAGAAATGTGCAACAACAGACTTAGTTTGGAAATGTGTCCAAAGATATATGAGGAATACATGGTAGAACTGGGATTTAAACCCCAATTCCAGAGGATAAATTAGACTGCTACACTATATTCCCTCCTTATGCAGCAAAGTGTTGTAGGAAATCTATATTTTTGGAGCAGAAATTTAGATATTATCTAATTGAAGTTCCTCATTATATAAAGGAATAAACAGACCAAGGAATGCAAAGTAGCGTGACTAACATCACCCACCTCTTTAACAGATCCAGGATTCAAACCTGGGCTCCCTGATTTCTGGTCAGAGCTCTTCCATTATGCAACATTGGGTCCCAGTTTGTTTAATGAAATCTATCCTGAAGGAAGCATGTTAAATAGGCCTGTGTAGCCTATATGATTAGAACAGATATTCAACTCAAATTTCCACCCATAGTAGATTCCCTGCCTTACCAAACCACGTGGTCTGCATAGCATTTAACAATCACATTCCCATGGCCTCAAACAAAACTGATGAAAGAAAATGCAGGGATAATATGCCTCCTCTGATTGGACTGTCCAGCTAACACTCATAATCCTGATCTCGGAGAGACAGCAGTGAGCAGTCATGAAGAGAGATCTTAATTCTTTGCCCAGGAATTGAACGTGGGCAGCCTGGATGAAAACCAAGAATCCTAGCCACTAGGGGCTAGAGGCTAGAAGCAAAGGTCCCCTGGCTCTTGCCCCATTTGAAAAATAAATTCTCAAAAAGGGCAAAAACTGTAAAAACAGGTACAAAGTTTATTATTAGAGACACAGCTCAACATGTGGGAGCACACAAAAAGAATCAGTTGATTTATTTAAGACAGAAGCAAGGCAGAAATACACATCCAGAGAGAAAGGGTATGGGTGTCCTCCCTAATAAGGAGAAGCACAGTAAAGAGGCAGCTAAATCAGTTATATAGGGCAGTTCTTCTGGGTCTTTGTTTACCTTTGGCCAATTATCTCACTTCTCTTCCCACATCTGACCTGTTGTAGGTCCCTCCCCAACATGCATGCGCATCTTTTTTCCAAGATGGATTCCAGCACAGAGGCCTGTGGGAGGCTTAGTATTGACTATTATGGGGTGATGCTACCTCCATTGTGACCCCCAAGGAGCCTTTCTGTGCATGTACAGTCGGGGTGGGGGGATCTCCTTGACCTCAGGACTGGTCATCTTATCTCTTTACTCCAGCAGAGCTCAGCTCTTGCCATTAACTTTGTCCTTGGAGTGTCTAGGGAAAACAAAGCTTCAATTTTACTCAAGTTGACAAACACCAGCTGTCCAGCCCAGGGGCCCATCTACTGCCTACCTCAATCCTAGAACATTCATTTTTCTATTTTCTGTTTACTAATACCCTTCAAAAGGCATTTTGATCAGCAGATGGGTTATGAGATCCTTGAACCCCTGTGCGGTTACTTGGCAGTCACTAAGAGGAGAGTGAACACCAGGGTCACTAACACAAATGCCTTTACGAGAAAGGCAGGTGACACAGATGAGTGATGTGGACTGGGTACCAGACAATAGGTATCATAAAAGCTGTGCAAAATTGGTGTGTGCGTGTTTCATACCACACGAAGGGGTGAGCAGTTACTCAGTTCTTGCCCCTTGTTCCCAAAGGGACACACAAGCCCATGTTGCCAGAAATTCTAGTGTTTAAAGAAACAATTTTTTTTAAAATAAATAACTAATAAAAAAGATTGGAAAAGAAAGAAACAGTGTAAATATGGTGGGGGAGAGGGGATTGGATGAAGGTGGTCCAAAGGTACAAACTTCCAGTTATAAGATAAATAAGTACAAGGGATGCAATGTACAACATGAGTAATATAATTAACATTGTTGTATATTATATATGAAAATTGTTAAGGGAGTAAATCCTAAGGGCTCTCATCACAAGGAAAAACATTTTTTTCTTTTTCTTTTATTTTGTATCTATGTGAGGTGATGTTCACTAAACTTGTCGTAGGAATCATTTCATGATGTATGTAAGTCAAATCATTATGCTGTACACCTTAAACTTATACAGTGCTGTATGTCAATTACATCTCAATAAAACTAGAAAAAAAGAAACAATGTAAACATGAAATTTTATGTATAATTTTCCACATTTTCAACATATTGTCATTCTAAAGCTAGCCTGTTTTTTAACTTGGGTGTCTGTGTTTTGAGCTCTCACATCTGCCAAAAGTCAGAAGTTCTTTGTCTTCCCAGATAACGTGTTTCTCTTACAGATTTACTTTTTAATAATTTTTATATTTGTTTCTAAATGTCTATCCCATTAGAGTATAAGCTCCTTGAAAACAGAGTTCTTTCACAATTCTAAGTCTCTGGTTGATAATTAGCGTTCAGTACTTAAAGAAGGAAAAGGGGGTTGATCTTTCCTGAAAGATGATGTCAAATGTTCAGTAAATCAGTCAACAAATATTCCTTGAACATCTTTCATCATAGCCAGGAACTGTGTTAGCCATTAGGACTACAGCAGTGAAAATGATGATATATTTTGAAACTCCCCAGTTCCACTGGCACGGGAAGAGTTTTCCTAGTCTTTATAGCACTTACTTGTACACCCTCTATTATTTGGCAGTTTGGTAATATCCAGAGCTTTGGGGGGAAAAAAACACTGATTTACTGCGTTTATTGAAAGTAGGTATATTAATCAGCACGCTTTCAGTTCATAGCAGCAGTGGCAATCTTACTCAAACTACTAGCAAGGAAGAGAGATGGAGAGAAGAGGAGAAACAGAGACAGAGAGTAAGTTAGAGAGAGAAGAAAGGAAGGGCGGAAGGAAGGAAAGTAAGGAAGGAAGGAAGGAAGAAAGAAAGGGAGGGAGGGAGGAAGGGAGAGAGGGAGGGAGGGGGAATTTGCTCATATAACCAAAATATCTTGGGATAAAACTTGTGGCTTCAGGCACATCAGGATCCATAAACTCAAGCATTTTCATCAGAAATCAATTCTTAGGCTCCAGCCATGTGTATAAACATTATGATCACTGGCAGCACAAGACTCACATTCTAGATCTTAGCAGTATCAGAGGACAAAGAACATCTTCTCCAATAGCACTGGTGGAAAAGTCCCAGGGAGGATTCTCATTGGTTTACATTGGTCACATACTCTGAAATGAACCAAGAGCCATAGGAGAAGGATTCTGTTGACATAATAGAAAAGGAAAAAGCAAAACAACATATGCCCCTATGTTAGTAATAAAGCAAAAGCCATCAAAGCAACATGGTGCAGTCTTTCTGACAATCCTTAGGAAATGAATCTAGACCGAGAACTGTGTGGGTAAAGTCAAAATACTCTGTGTGTTAAGTCAGCAAGAAGGAAACACAGATATTAGTTTGCTACGCAGGATGTAATGGTTATGTTTGATTCCAACATTTCATCAAGTTTTACATTTAATTTCTACCACAGAATCTCTCAAAGAGTATTCCAAACAAAGGAGCTCACGTTTTAGGACGTTTAAGTCAACAACAGAGTTTGGTGAAGGTATTCAGCAGTCAATTAAGTTTGGGAAACTTTTGGTTATACAAAGTTTAACAGATTTCTTAACTGAAGAACTTCTCAGAGATTGCACTATGTGATTATGCATGACAAATCATCAAAAGTGGTGACTTAGAATGCCTTTGTTCCCAAATTAGCTTGTCCATGAAACCCTTTGGTTCACAGAGAATCTTGTAGGCCTGGTGTTGTATGGAAGACATGCTAGAATCCTCCACTCCACAGGGAGATGGTAATGACTGGTTTTGTCTGTGCATTTGAAACTTGGTGCATAGTGGTGTGAAAACAGCATGGATTTTCACATTGGCACTGTGTTTGAATCTCAGTTTTTTACCTTTATCCTAGATCAAATTACTTAAGACTCTCTGAACCTCTTCATCTATATAAAAGGAGGTGTTGTGACTTATAAGATAACATATGCCAAAAAGTCTAGGACAATACCCTGCTCACAGAACACACTTGTTAGTGTTACTTTCATTTCATTTGAAATTGATCCAGGCCTGATATAAACTTCCATCAAATGCAGCAAACTCCAATAAAATCAGCACTAAACTCTAATAGTGCCTTCTCTGATTTTTAAGATTCTCTTTCCTTGATAACAGCATATTTAGAAAGCTTTAAAAAAATAGAAAGAATGATATCTGTAACTCACAGTAAATCTTCAACTAAATTATTCAAGCTATTTGTTTACAAACAGCACAACCAGTCAAACATGAAGCTTAAATTGGGAAATCAATTTCCCTGCAAAATATTTCAGGCTATACGGAGTTGTCCTGGAGAATCTGATGGCTGCAATGACGAACTGTTTTCATGACATCACTCACAAAAAGAGAACATTACAGGACTAACACAGAAATAATCCTGAATTACAAGGAGGACAGGAAGACAGGAAGACATTGATTTGCCCTTCTTTGGAAGGGTTCCCAAATTTTTTTCACCCTCCACAATCATCACCCCCAGAGATACTATGCCAGCCAAGTGCAGAATTGCTGCAGAAATGTGATCAAAGATTATAAGTTAAAATTTATCCAAGCCTCAGATTCATAGTGCTCTAACAGTTTTAGCATTTTTACAAATCTGTCATAAATTCATCTTCAAGGAAGTTATAACTCAAAAATCAGCTGAAAAATAATGAACCAAATTAAAGTTTCAAAATTATAATTATTTTAACAGATACTATTGATTGTCCAACTGTTATCTTCCTCTCTTTCCTTCTAACAGAATAAGAAATTGTATTCTGGCCTCTGCCCTGCTCCTTCATGAGCTGCAAAGGTGCTGACTCCATCCTTAGCTGTAAGTGGTAGAAGACAAAACAAATTAAAGATTGGGAAGAGTATAATGAGTAGATAAAGGTGTGGGCTCTGGAAACAGATTGCCTGGGTTTGAAAGCTAACTCTGCCTTTTGCAAGCAGTAGGATTTTAGCTGTTACTTAATTTCTTTAGGCCTTGGCTTCCAGGTAAAATTGGAATGATAAAAAAATAAATCTACTCCAAAGAGTTACTATGAGAATTTAATGAGACAATCCATGTGGGGGAAAAAATGAGCCTAGGACTCAACATTTCTTCATCCAAGAACCATTGAACACACCACCATGTACCAGACCCTGTTCTAGGTACTAGGACTGTAATAGTGGACAAAATAGACAACAAGCCTCATTCTTATGGAGCATGCATCCTACTGAGAGAAAATAGACAGTAAACAACATTAGAAAGAAAAATATACAGTGTGTTAGACAGAAGATAAGAGCTATTAAAAATGAATAAGCCAGGGCTTCCCTGGTGGCGCAGTGGTTGAGAGTCCGCCTGCCGATGCAGGGGACACGGGTTCGTGCCCTGGTCCGGGAAGATCCCACATGCCGCGGAGCGGCTAGGCCCGTGAGCCATGGCTGCTGAGCCTGTGCGTCCGGAGCCTGTGCTCCGCAACGGGAGAGGCCACAACAGTGAGAGGCCTGCGTACCGCAAAAAAAAAAAAAAAAGTAGTACAGAAAGTAGTTGGGGTGGAGTGTTGTAATTCTAAATAGAGTGGATGAGGAAAGCCTCACTGAGAAGGTGCTATCCTTGTAAAGATATGAAGGAGATAACAGAGTGAGTCATGTGAATCCCTGGGAAAAAGGCATGTTAGGCAAAGGGAAAAGCTAGTACAAAAACGTGACGAAGAGAATTCCTAGTGGGTTCTATAAACAGCAAGGAAAACAATATAGCTGCAGCAGAGATTTTAACAATTAGCTTGAAACAATTTTTTCCCTTTCAGAAGCAAGTCTAGAGCTTTCAGATTTCAAACCATTAGACCATTAGAATATAAAATGAATGTGAAAATGCTTATATGAAAATTTCCCCACCTTCTATTTCTCTCTGTATCCTCTATAGAGTATTTATGTAATGCCAAATGATTGGCCATGTCTTAGTCATCCCGGCTTGTCATAACAAAATGCCATAGACTGGATGGCTTAAATAACAGATATTTCCTCCCAGTTCTAGAGGCTAGAAGTCCAAGATCAAAGTGTCTGGCATATAGTAACTGCTCAGTTAATATCACTTTTCTGTTATGCTGGACTGGCAGGAAATGGACAGGATAAAGAGACAGAGGGCTGAGAGATGACATCCAAGGACACAAACACGGGGATAAAAGAAAGTGTTCTTGAATTCATGGAAAGACACATCACTGTCCCAGCGAAAGAGGGCAACTTCAGTGAAAAGATGTCAGGAGAAGAGAACTTTAGCATTGAGTCTGAGGTGAAAGGTCATGGGAAGTGATTCAGATGCTTCCAAATTACTGTTTCTTTGAAGCGTCCTCTTAAAATGCAATCAAGCCATTTAGGAAACAGGGTGTTAGAAAAAATACCACTGTGAACAATAGGTAATTGTTGTTGTTGTTGTTACAAAGTGCTTTCTCTGTGACAGGCACTGAAATAAGACCATCATATATATGATCCTTCTTTATTTGTCCCATCTTTCTCTAACTACAGCCAAGAAGGGTTCTATATTTTAAGGAGTCATGGGATTCGATTGGGCCTGCCTGGATAATCCAGAATACTCTCCCCATTTCAAAGTCCTTTTGCAACGTAAAGTAACATATTAGCAGGTTCTGAGGATCAGGATATGGACGTCTTGCAGGGGCATTTTTCTGCATACCACATGGTGTGACAGAAGTAACCCCCAGTAAGTTTGATCCTCACAATTCCGATGTAGAGTACGTAAGTTTCCCCATTTTAAAGGTGGAGGGAGCCGGCCAAGAACCAAGGGAAATGGGTAGCCTATGGAAGCTGGAAAAGGCAAAGAAATAGATCCTTCCCTACCATCTACAGAAATGACCAGAGCCCTGCCAACACCTTGATTTTAACCCACTGAAACCCACACAGGACTTCTGACCTACTGTAAGATGATAAATTTATGTTATTTTAAGCCACCAAGTTTGTAGTAATTTGTTACACAGCACTATAAAGAAACTAATACACAGCCTAAATTAGTTATTTAAATACAGGGTTAAGTCATAGATATTGGAGAAAATTTTATAATCAAACCGCAACCCACTGACAAATATAGGTAAGCGAAAATTATCTGGAACTAGAACTGGATATCAGAATTCATTACAAGTTCATCCAACTATGACACATGTCTCAGAACTCTTTGATCCAATTGGTTTAAACTAACAGAAGACTTGCTGGCCATGTAACAAAGAATTCAAACAAAACGTGGCCTCTGGTATTATTGATTCAGTTGTTCATCAAAGTCATCAGAGTATCTTTTCTCTGCTTTTTGCAGTGACCATTTCATTCCAAAGTTGGCTTCCCTCATGGCGGCAAAACTACAATATTCAGAAGAAGCGAGCTCTGGCTTTTTGTGGGTCCCTCAAACTTGTCCTCACATCTTATCAGCCCATTCTTTGCTATAAGCCTGCTCCTGAACAAATTCCTTTGGGCGGAGGACTGCTGTGTGCCAGGTGGTACAGTCACTATAGAAAGGGGTATAAGATTACCTTGATTGGATTAAAACAATCAGTTTCACTTCTGGAACAGGAGGATGTTCCCGAAGTATATTGATGGCACACAATGAGGGCAGGTAGACGCGGTGATGAAGACACAGTAGTTAATAATTCTATCCAGACCTGAAGTCACTAGTAGAACTTCACAGTATGAAGCTTAATGTGAAAGATGAAACGAGTCAGAGAAAAATAAATGGTTGAAGAAAAGTGAATAGAGAATAAGAGAAAACTATGCACATGATGGGAAACTGAAGGGACAATAATAAATGCTTTGGGTGTTCTTAGCAACATCTTTCTAGTGTTTCTGAAACTTGAGTAATGAACAGACCACCTTTAAAAGAAAAAAAAATAAAAGGTAATTCAAGGGCCATAAAAAATAGTGATTAAAGGCATAGGCTCTAGATCTTGAAAACCTGGCTTCAAATCCCAGCTCCATCCAGTGCCTGCTGGCCACACATCCTTGGGCCCCTCTCTTTCTCCATTTTTTCATCTAAAGACAATAATAATACCAACCTCATGGAGTAATTTATGAGGTCTAAATGAGTTAATACACATAAACTCACTGGATAGCATCTGGCCAGTATAAGAACAATCTAGATGTTAGCTAAATACTAAATAAAACAATGTTACCTGAATATGAACAAACGAAAAACTAGGCAAAATATCTGCATGCTTCGATTGCTTATAAATCTTTAGAATTAAAGTAAATTTACACATATTTAAAATCCAACAAATTCAAATCGTCAGAATCGACTTAGTGTGATGGATAATGTGTTTTTTAATAAATGAAGCCAGTGCTCACTATAACAGCTCAAACTGCTCCAGAGCTGGTTCTTTTGAGTCTGGCAGTTTTGCTGGTTTTTTAAACATGATTTTTTTGTTTTTCGCTTTGCACAAACTTCTATTGACACTTTATTATTTTGCAGATTGAAAATCCCGGGATTCTATAAAAACAATCATTGCAGTTGGAATCATTGTTTTCACCATCTAACATTATGTATTTATTATTTAACAAATATCTATTTAATGCTTACTCTGTATCAGTACCATGGAGGTGTTGGGGATTCAGCAGTGAATAAGAAAACTTCCAGCCCTCATGGAGCTTATAGTCTAGATGAATCAATAAAACAAACAAAGAAGTAAGAGCACATGCATAAACATATAATTTCTGATGGTGGTAAGTGTTATTAAAAAAAAAGTATAGCAGGGTAAAGGGACAGCAAGTGACAATTCATGGAATGATGCAGAAAGGAATCAGAGGTGGTTTAGGTTGGGAGGTCAGGGAGAGCTTGGCTTCTCAGAGACTTGAAATTAAGAAGCCAGCTCTTTGAAGACCTAGGAGAAGAGCTTTACAAGCAGAGGAACAAGCAAGTGCAAAGGCCCTGAGGCAGGAGCAAGCTTGGTGAGATGCGGAACAGCTAGAGGCTAGTGTGACTTGAATGAGTAAGGAGGAAATGGCCAGAGTTTACACTGGTGAAGAGGCCATACACCAGATCATGCAGGACTTCACAGGCCACAGTCAGTGTGTGAATGTTATCCTAACTGTGAGGGGAGTTTGCTGGAGAGTTTTAAGCAAGGAATTAATGTGGCTCTAAATTAGGTTTTTTAACATGATTTATCATGGAATTGTTCATTTTTCCCCGATCATTTCCTTACTCAAACCACTGCACAGACCACCATACCATCACTAGGCTTTCCTTTGGAGCAAATACATCACATGCACGATGTTCACTTCTGTTCCTTATCATTATAACTTGAACATTTTTTAAGGTACTATGTGATGCAGCACAAATGCAAAAAGGGATCCTGAAACAGTTACACAGATGGTCTAGAATATGTTTCTATGTTCTTTTTGGGTCATCACATAAAATTAAACAATTTTCAAAAAGAGCCCATGGCCATCCGAGAATAATCTTTATCCCTTAGTTTGAGGAATATTGCTCTGTCCCAGAATCTACCTGCTACACCCTTTTTTTGCTCTGCGGGCAATTTGTTTCTTTTCCCACAAAGCTCTGCTCACTCCTCCTATCTGCTCTAGACCATCTCCTATTTATTAATCCCCAAAAAGTGTTGATGATGTGACCTGTCAAGGCTAAGGACATCCAATAAACTCCTGACTTATGACCAGGATCTCTCTCTTCAGATTTTATTTGGTATGCGTATGTGTGTGTGTGTGTGTGTGTGTGTGTGTGTAAATTTTTAAAATTTTCATTCACAATATTTAAGAAGGTAGTAGGGCCAAAGACTGCCCTCTACTCTTCCCTAGCTCACCTTAAGAAGGCCTTGGGTGGATGGCCCATCTCAGTTCTGCTCTGGGCAATGAGGCAAAATTCTTCCTTCATTGATACGATTTTCCTTTAAAGAGCTTTCCAGGATTGGCTCCACCCTCCACCCTGATATTAAAGGAGTAAGTGAGTGAGGGCCCAGGAAAACTCACCTCCAGCCTTATAATCCAACATCAGGAGACCACATGGAGGATAAAGCAAAACTTACAAAAACTGCCATAAAGAACATGCATTTACTCAGCTTTGTTCCTTCTTGGGGACCTCTCCAGGGCATGAGTAAGGCAAGTCCAAATCACGTGACCCCTGGTCAACTACCATATATATTATTTTAGAAACACTAGAAACAGAGGAAATACAGCTTTTGTACAGCTAGCCTCAAGCTCTAGTGCCATTTTAGCTGCCCCTTGGAGGGATTCTTCTCCAACTGAGCTACATCTGCAGCAGACAGAGACAATCCTGGGCTAGTCTGTGGTGTCTGCCCCACAAACCAACAGTCTGGAGGGAAGACGATGGCTGAGGTCACTCAGTGACCCTGAAGCTATGGCAGCTCAAATGCAAAATCAGATCGTATAAGCAGAGTGAAGCTGCTGCAGCATCTGATGGGAAACAAGAGCACAGACTAGATGAGCACTGCAGAGAGGTCACCCCGACCAGCCTTCCATGCTATATGCATAGCCCTCTCTCCACTAATAATAACAGTTGTCATGAATGAACCACTTAAATCTGTGCCAGGCATTGCTCTCAACCTTTATATTTACCTACGAGGCGTGTGTTTTTATGACCCCCATTTACCGGTGTGGGTGGGGGGAGAGGAATTAGGCACAGAGAAGTGAAGCAACAAAGCCAAGATTACACAGGTAGTAAGTGGAGAAGCCAGGCTGAGAACCCAGGCTTTGTGGTTCTCACTACACGGTGCTGCTGCTTAAAGAGACAGGTATTCCAGGGAGGTTTACACCTTGTACTTCACACTTCATTCATCACAAGGCAAAAAGCTTGTGGGGGTGAGACTAGGAAGAGGGTGGCAAATTCCCTGTGACAGAAGGAAACAGCAGGAAAAGAACAAAATGAAGAGGGTGGGGCTGGGGTGGTGGTGATCATCCTTCTTCTGAAGCAAAGAGGTGTTTTCGGAGAAAAGAAGATTCCCATGTGTAGGTTTGAATTACTGTCGCGCTAATAAATGGGCCATCAAAGCAGCTGGCTGCACTCTCATAACTGCCATGGGAGTTATTCACGCTAATCCTTTCCCTTGTAGCCTGGCCAGACAAGGATGAAAATCCCCAGCATCAGGTATTAAAAGAGACAGAGGAAGCACGCAAACCAATTTACAGGGTTTCACTTGACCAGTTTTCTTCATTTGAGTCCTATTAGCTCTGATAATATATCCTCACTATTAATCAGCCAGGGAGAACACGGTAACGTCAGTGTGTGTGAATGCGGGGCTAAGCCCAGCAGCCTTCAGTAGTGTTGAGAGTACCAATTTCCAGCAAGAAACCCAGAAGAACACCTGGAGAAACCCAGGAGAACATCTAAATGATCCTTCCAGGTTTCATGAAGCATGTAAGTGACCAAAGCAGTGAATATTCCAAGGAAAATACCAGGGAATCTAATGCAGTGGGAGTTCTGTAGAGCTCTGCCACGTTCTTGCTGTTCTTTGCACAAGTCATTTTACCTCTTTTACCTTAAGTTTCTTCAGCTTTGAAATAGGGGAAATGATACACTCTGCATAGGAGTTTTGAGGATCACTGAAGTATGGATACGACGGCCCTATTTCAATGCCTGTCACAGAGAAAGCACTTCACAACAACAACAACAACAATTACCTATTGTTCACAGCGGTACTTTTTCTAACACCCTGTTTCCTAAATGGTCTGATTCCACTTTAAGAGGATGCTTCAAAGAAACAGTAATTTGGAAGCATCTGAATCACTTCCCATGGCATTTCACCTCAAACTCAATGCTAAAGTTCTCTTCTCCTGACATCTTTTCACTGAATTTGCCCCCCTTTCAAGATGAACGTAGCCCAGTCCATGAACAAAACACTAGGACAGTGATGTGTTTTTCCATGAATTCAAGAACACTTTTCTTTTATCCCCGTGTTTGTGTCCTTGGATGTCATCTCTCAGCCCTCTGTCTCTTTATCCTGTCCATTTCCTGCCAGTCCAGCATAACAGAAAAGCAAACCTGATTATATCAGAACAGACTCATTCTCTCCCCACCTCCAGAAGTTCATATTCTTGTTCAAGACTTCCCGTTTATCACCTCAGTGATGAACCAAAAGCCCTTGAAATGGCAATGCTTTCTGGCTCTGAATCAGGATTGTTCTATTAGTCATTCCAGGATCTCAAGAGGAAGAGTCAGAAAAAGCAAGAGATTCAGAGAGAATGTGCAAGCAGGAACGGTAGATTCAGAGAAGAACACAGAAGCTTCACCAAAGAAACAATATTGCTAACAAACGTGCTAAGACCACTGACTTCAGTAAACACAGAGAGGCCCAGTAAATGTGTACATAGTGGAGAAATAGCTACAGCTGGAGCCAGTCTGATCTGCCAGAGCACTGGCACGTTCTAGTCGTATGGCCTGGGATAAGACATTTAATTTTTCTGAGCTTTAGTTTCTTCATTTGTAAAATATGGATAATAATAATAATTTCACAGAGCTTTCATGAGGATTAAAGATTATCCGTGTAGAAGTGCTTAACACACTGCTTGACACATAGTAGGAGCCCAGTTATAGGTATTATTTAGCCAAAGAACTAGTCTTGTAGCACCCATGTTTTCTAAGATGCTCCAACTTTCTTTTTTGCATTTTTCATAAATATAAATCTTAAATGGTTATTTAATAACTAGGACATACAAAGACTATGCTGGCAAAAAGTGACAAAGGATTAAGCTTACCCAGAATAGTCCTAAGGAAAACCAGGATGAAGAATAGATGGTACAGGAAGATGTATTTAGTTCACTGAAATATGCAGAAGCCTGAAGAATCTGGAGGAGTTCTCTGCTACAGCATATTTCCAAATACAAGCTGGGGGATCACTTATTCGGGTGGAAATGTCCAGCAGACAGTTGACTAGGTTGATCCAATACGTGGAAGAGAAAGGTCTTAGAACTTGGCTGGACACAGTGTTCTGGAGCATCTATTAATACTAATATCCCTCCAAGGATAGGTCACCCAAGGAAAGTTAGGCAAAAAGACAGAGGATTAGACACTATAAATGCCAAGATTTACGGGGTAGGTGGAAAAAAAAAAAATGAAAGAGACAAACTGTTTCATTGGAAAGAATTAAGGACTACTCAGTAAATTGGCCACAACCAATGGATAATTCATTCATTCACTCATTCAACTAATACTTAGATTGTGCTTACTATAAGCCAGGCATTATGCTAGGTGGGGATACAGTGAGGAACAGCATAATCCAGATTCTACCTGCATGAGCCTTCCTGTCCAGGAGATAATTCAGGTATAAACAGGTAGTTGAACAAGTCCACTAAGAGACCTTTCAAAGAATCAGTGGGGACAGAAACCAGAGTTAAAGGTATAAGAGAAAAGGAAGACAGTGGAAGTAAATTCTTTTAACAAGCTCAGCTCTAAGGTAAGAAGAGAGGGGATACAGAGTCAATATTCTGGAAAGATTTTAAGCATCACTCGAGATTCAAGTATTCTCTCATCAATGTCTGGGTTTCTTAAAAGTCAAATAATAGCACAAGTCATGTCCACACTGACTATGATGGAGGTAGCTGCCTAAGCAGGTTGACTGTCTTTTTGTGTCTTCAGAGACTATTGGACCAGTTGTGTCCCCGCAGTCCCCGCACAGCATATGCTCTTTCCTGCAGTGTGAGGATATCTGCATTAGCCTAAGTACATACAGCAGGCCCTTTCATTAATGCTCAATACGCTTCGCACATTAGAAATATCACTGTGTCCCCTATGGAACTCTAAGGCATCTGGTAGACTTGTGTCTCCCTCAAGATCCTGCTTGTTTCTCTTATAGTCAAAAGGCACAAGTCACATACTCTTAATTTTGCCCCCAAATCACGGTAAGCCCTGTCTCCAAACGCTCGTTGGCCTTCAATCTCTTACTTTGATGACTGGTTTAACTCCAAGGAGTTAAACCACCAAATTCATGGTCCTCAGCCTTACTGTCTGTGATTTTCATGACCAAATGTATGAGAAGTTATGGTGGCACACTCAGAGGGATTAAAGTGTAATCGCTGATTAAAACGTCAGCACTTACATATACATTCAAAACTGAAATAAAAATGTATTGTCACTACTCTATTTAGTTGGCTGTCCTTAGGCTTTGTATTACGATTTGAATTAAGCAGTTTTTTATACTAATCACATTCATATACATACACCCCTAAGGCAAGATCCTCTCACATGTCAGTACACAGGCAGTTCAGCTTTGCCCTGACAGAGTTGCACTTTTAGATCTTACTTGCCAAAATGTACCCTACTCTACAGCCCTTCATCTCAGTGATCCATGTCCAAGATATCATCATAACGCTGTATTTCTTCAGTTGGGCAACCTACCTGTGGAATTCTGCTGGAACTCCAGTCTGCCATAATACACAGGTTAAATATACAATTTAAACTCCGTTGCAAGCAAAGAAGATCTGAGCGTTCAAAACTGGGAAATAGTTTCCCAAAACGTATATAGTTTATTGTATGCAGTTTGGCTGAAAGGTAGAGACAAATGGCCTAGAAAAATTTCTCATCTTCCCTCAGAGCCTAAAAGCCTATAGCTGTTGGTATAATCCCCAAAGCATCTAGAGGGATCCATTCCATTCATCAAAGGTAGTTGACTACACATCTTAGTTTTCCCAAGACAATATCAGTTAATGCCTGTTGTTGAAGTAGTTCAGTGTTCCAATGGTAGCATCCCATTTCTCTCTCAAATGTGTCCTAATTTGAGCAACAAATTATTTGGTCATCTCAGACAAAGAATATCACAAATCTCCCAACCAGTTAAATGTCAAAAATTTTCCAATTTAGCCAGTTTTAAAGTCATACAAGTATTACTTCAAACAAACAGTCCTCCAAAACGTGAGTTAATGGAAGCCAGCACCACTGAGAAAGAGGCGAAAATTTCAAGTGCAATGGTGCATCTGGGAACAAACAGGTATAAGGAAGTCAACTGACATTTGATGCTGAGCCTAGGAAGCATTAAAAATAAGAACTGAAAGAAGTATTCAGAGCTTTAGGTCCACACAGCCAAAGTAAATCAAGTCTGCAAAGATTTTATGAGACTCTAAAGAACACACCAAGAAGATGAAAATGAAAACTCTGCAATTTTTTTTATTATTACCATTGGTTTTAACTTTTTAGAAAAGGTCCTGAGATTACCAGAGGCAACAGATCAGATACTATAAGTGAGGTGAAACAAACTGCTTGGCTTTAACCCTTTTGGAGATTCTGATCTGCCTGAACCAGACTCTAACATTCATATCCCTCATTGAACAGATATTCCATTAAACTACACACAAACCAAAGTGGGAAGTGCTGAATCCTAGCATTTGGTAAAATCTTGAGGCAGCTTGAATTGTCATTTTGTGCGTCTGAATTTATGGCTGTCTGCTTTTATTATGTCTTAGTAGCATCCTTTTTGTCTTACCTCAGTGTTTGCTCATTCTTGCAGCTCTGAACTTTTAAAGAGCAGTTATTTCATGCATTTATTACTCTCTACTTCAACCTTCCAAACATTCACAGAATTGTACACAGGACTTTCTCTGCCTTCTCTGAGACCGTATCCAGTGGTTTCTGGATATTGCCCTAATCCCGAATCCCTGCTATTTCTCATTACCTTTTATTAACAGACTTCTAAGTGACTTTTTTGAGACAACGGGATTCTGTTTTTAGCCAAGCCTATTTCACTCAAATTTGCAAGTAAAATTTCATGAGAAGCTGTATCAAATGCTTTATTAATTTCCAAATATATATTCTAGACTCAGCCTTAAATTCATGCTGTTCTTTATTTACTAGAGAACTTATTTTCCAAGGCTTTTTCTTTAATATATATGTAAAATTTTTCCTCTTCTCTTTTAACCTCCCTGTTGTGTTTTCTGATGGTAATAGATCATGCCACTTGATAGGACCACAGAGCTGTGCTCTGCTTTTCTGTTTAAAAAATCCAAATGGAAGTGACCAGAATGCTGTAGAAATCATCTTGAGGGTAACTGAAGGAAACAGAAATAGTGGGCCTGCCCACAAAAGGCTTAAATAAAAACATAATATCTGCTTACAGGTATCTGAAGGATTGTCAGACTGTATCCCTGAGGAGCAGAACCAGGACAAGAGATAAGAATTATAGTGGCAGAATGTGCCTCAACAGAATTCATTCATTATTTCAGTAGTTACTGAGAGCAGTCACATAGAAAGCATTATTTTGGACCCGTGGAGGATGCAAAGAAAAACGAATTAAAAGTCCCTGCTCTCAAGTCCTTTACAACCTATTATGGCCACATAATGCACAAGAATAAATATAACTGTCCAACTCTGGAATGGACTGAGCCATGGAGCAAGGAACAGCTGGTCACTAGAGAGATACAGGAAAAAGTTGAACGCCCACCTCTCAGGTATGCTGTAGGGAAGATTCCTGTATTGGCTGGATATTCATTTACTTTTTCTCTGCCTTGTTTCAGAAAGGACTCTCAATCCAGATTTTTCTTACTCCTAAGCCATGTATTCCATGACGAACAGAGATACTATTTTTAAATCTTCCTTTATTAGTAAGCCAGCAGCTCCAGGATCTCTTTGCTATTGAGGACCTAGGCAAAGAGGCAAAAGTAGAATACATACATAGAAGTCCTTGCCAGAGATAAAGAAAAACGGTCTCCACTGGCCCTGGAGAATACCGGAGGAGAGATAAAGGGGAAGTGAAGGGGTCATATGTGCAGATCTTCATAGTCTCATTAGAATGGAACCACAGGGAGAAAAGGATGGAAGGACCACAGTAGTTGTGGGAGATCCTCAGCACTGGTGGGATGATGGCAGGATTCACCAGTTCAGCTTGGAGGAGGCTGTAAGTCTGTAGATGTTCCAACTATGTTCAACATGCTGCAAAATGTAGTTCACTGGAGACAGATATATTAAGCTGAGCATATGAGTTTGAAGTACCACTCTTGGATTTCACAGCCTATGTATAACATAAGGGTGATCCAGAAATGGCCGTGTGTCCCACTGAGGAAACAAAGAGGATCAGAACAGGTAGGAAAAATATCAAAGGCCTGGGTCTAGAACAAAGAGTCCACATGTAAATGGAGGCAAATGGCCACAACCATGGACCCCATTCAGATATATCACCAAGTCTCAAAAGGCCAGACAATATCAGCGGGAGACCAGAACAACCAACCGCACAAAGTCAGTAAGAATCTGTGGGATGACTAGTAGATATCAGACCACTCTTTCCTCTAATACCACAAAGTAACATAAACCTTTCCATTTCCAGATATCAACTTGGAGAAAAGGAGAAAGGCAATCTGAAAGAGTGAATGTAGCCAACATAATCAAAAATCCAAAAGGGACTGTTTAAACCGAAAGAGACTGAAATACCATCAACTAATTGGTAAATTTCAGATTTTCCCCCAAGCTCTCTAATAAATATACAGCCCTCTAAACCCCTATACACATAAACACAAGCACCCTACTACCCAGTGAGATGGGGTTCATAGGAGAGATTTATTTCATTTTAGAAAATCAAGAAAACTAAATGTGCTCATATATCTAAGCAGTAATATGTGTAGATGCTTGATCCCAACACAAATTCACGGGCACATATTCACATATGTGACGCAAAATAATCATTCATCAAGAAAATCTTTCTAGAAGGTGAGCCTGTCTTCTGTGGGGACACTGAGAGGCCCTTGTACACATTCACATTTGCTTATTTCTGTCTTCTACAGTGATTACTTTCTCAAACAGGATTATTAGCCTGCTTTACTGCTGTATTTAATCTCCCTCACGTTGTTGAGTTTTAATGTTTTCCGCATACTCCGTATGGCTATTAATTTGCATTCTTGAAGAAGTCAATTACCCATACATTGCTGTACTCATTGAACCCAGGAACCTATTTACAAGAAACGTGAACTGCAGCATCACAATCACTAAAAGAAAACTTGTCTCCTCTTTCCACACAATATCTTCTCCCCTGTCAATGCAGCCTTCCTTCATTTTAAGATATTCTTGTGGTTTTCTACTGAAATCACACACTGTGGACCACTGTTCTGTGTATATGAGCTTGATGTCACTGGGTACCATATGTAATTATCACCCACAAAGGAATGTTACTCAACATATATTGTATGTTCATATGTTGCTCAACATTTATTGTAGCTACATGTATTTGTCAAATCAGGTACATCAGAACAAACCATCCAATCTCAATATGTAGAACAGAGAGAGGCACTGGAAAACTATTACCAAAATCTGTGCTAGGCAGCTTACATTGCATTTCCCATGAAAGAAAAGAAAGGGAAAAAATCATCTAGCCTCTCTCAATTTGTCATTTGGTGTTCCTAGTGAGATTGAGAAAAAAAATGTTGGCAGAGCTGTTAGAAAGCAAGGCTGTAGTATCCGTGAGGACCGGAGAGAAGGGAAGTATTAATGTGGCTAAATGGGGTCTAGATCAAGAACCCTGGAATTCAGGGAGTGATGAAATTAAAGCACCAAAGTGGTAGCTCCTTCTGAATTTACCACACTATGATTTCCAGTTCTTCTGAATTCCCTCAGCATTCTCCAAATATCAACATTCACAAAGAAATGTGACAAAGGTCACAATGAGCTACAAATAGATCTGTCCCCTTGATCTGGAACTGGTTATATAGGTAAGCTTGATTTGTAACAAGAGGTCATGGTATTTTTACTACAAAGGATTAAAGTGCTAGGTAAGGCAAGAGGTTTCATGTGCTTTTGAGTCCAGCCAGCACAAACACAGTCAATCCTGGAAAAGTTCCTTTTCTTACACTGGTTACTAAAAGGCTACTAAGTCTCCGAAAAGCTGTAACAAATACCAAACAAAACCCTGAAAGGTGGCAAAATTGAAAGGGGACACTGAAAACAGCTAGTCAATGCCTGAAGCCCAAAGTCTTTGTTTGCACAATTGCTTCTTTTCATCATCTCTCAGATCATAAGTTGTTTAAGGGCTCTGAAAGGTATCAGAAAGACGGCCTTCTTCTATTTTTTTTTTTTAGTATTTTATTTTATTTTAAAATTTTTAATTTAATTTTATTCATTTTTTCATACAGCAGGTTCTTATTAGTCATCAATTTTATACACATCAGTGTATACATGTCAATCCCAATCTCCCAATTCATCACACCACCACCCACACCCCCCTGGCACTTTCCCTCCTTGGTGTCCATACATTTGTTCTCTACATCTGTGCCTCTATTTCTGCCCGGCAAACCAATTCATCTGTACCATTTTTCCAGGCTCCACATATATGCTTTAATATACGATATGTTTTTCTCTTTCTAACTTCACTCTGTATGACAGTATCTAGATCCATCCACGTCTCTAAAAATGACTCAATTTCATGCCTTTTTATGGCTGAGTAATATTCCATGGTATATATGTATGACTTCTTCTTTATCCATTCATATGTCAATGGGCATTTAGGTTGCTTCCATGACCCGGCTATTGTAAATAGCACTGCAATGAACATTGGGGTGCATGTGTCTTTTTGAATTATGGTTTTCTCTGGGTATATGCCCAGTAGTGGGACTGCTGGATCATACGGTAATTCTATTTTTAGTTTTTTAAGGAACCTCCATACTGTTCTCCATAGAGACTGTATCAGTTTACATTCCCACCAACAGTGCAAGAGGGTTCCCTTTTCTCCACAGCCCCTCCAGGATTTGCTATTTGTAGATTTTCTGATGATGCCCATTCTAAATGGTGTGAGGTGATACCACATTGGAGTTTTGATTTGCATTTCTCTAATTAGTGATGTTGAGTAGCTTTCCATGTGCCCCTTGGCCATCTATATGTCTTCTTTGGAGAAATGTCTATTTAGGTCTTCTGCCCATTTTTGGATTGGGTTGTTTGTTTTTTTAATATTGAGCTGCATGAGCTGTTTATATATTTTGGAGATTCATCCTTTGTCCAGTGATTCGTTTGCAAATAGTATCTCCCATTTTGAGGGTTGCCTTTTCGTCTTGTTTATGGTTTCCTTTGCTGTGCAAAAGCTTTGAAGTTTCATTAGGTCCCATTTGTTTATTTTTGTTTTTATTTCCATAACCCTATGAGGTGGCTCAAAACAGATCTTGCTGTGATTTATGTCAAAGACTATTCTTCCTATGTTTCCCTGTCAGAGTTTTATAGTGCCTGGTCTTACATTTAGGTCTCTAATCCAGTTTGAGTTTATTTTTGTGTATGGTGTTAGGGAGTGTTCTAACTTCATTCATTTACATGTAGCTGTACAGTTTCCCCAGCACCACTTATTGAAGAGACTGTCTTTTCTTCATTGTATATCCTTGCCTCCTTTGTCATAGATTAGTTGACCATAGGTGCATGGGTTTATCTCTGGGCTTTCTATCCTGTTCCATTGACCTATATTTCTGTTTTTGTACCAGTACCATATTGTCTTGATTACTGTAGCTTTGTAGTATAGTCTGAAGTCAGGGAATCTGATTCCTCCAGCTGAGTTTTTTTCCCTCAAGACTGCTTTGGCTATTCGGGGTCTTTTGTGTCTCCATACAAATTTTAAGATTTTTTGTTCTAGTTCTGTAAAAAATGCCATTGGTAATTTGATAGGGATTGCATTAAATCTGTAGATTGCTTTGGGTAGTATAGTCATTTTCACAATATTGATTCTTCCAACCCAAGAACATGGTATATCTCTCCATCTGCTGCTATCATTTTTAATTTCTTTCATCAGTGTCTTAGAGTCTTCTGCATACAGGTCTTTTGTCTCCCTAGGTAGGTTTATTCCTAGGTATTTTATTCTTTTTGTTGCAATGGTAAATGGGAGTGTTTCCTTAATTTCTCTTCCAGATTTTTCATAATTAGAGTATAAATGCAAGAGATTTCTGTGCATTAATTGTGTATCCTGCAACTTTACCAAAATAATTTATTAGCTCTAGTAGTTTTCTGGTAGCATCTTTAGGATTCTCTATGTATAGTATCATGTCATCTGCAAAGAGTGACAGTTTTCCTTTCCAATTTGTATTCCTTTTATTTCTTTTTCTTCTCTGATTGCCGTGGCTAGGACTTGAAAAACTATGTTGAATAATAGTGGCAAGAGTGGACATCCTTGTCTTGTTCCTGATCTTAGATGAAATGCTTTCAGTTTTTCACCATTGAGAATTATGTTTGCTGTGGGTTTGTCATATTTGGCCTTTATTATGTTGAGGTTGGTTGCCTCTATGCCCACTTTCTGGAGAGTTTTTTTCATAAACGGGTGTTGATTTTTGTCAAAAGCTTTTTCTGCATTTATTGAGATGATCATATGGATTTTGTTCTTCAATTTGTTAATATGGTTAATCATATTGATTGATTGGCGTATATTGAAGAATCCTTGTATCCCTGGGATAAATCCCACCTGATCATGGTGTAAGATCCTTTTAATGTGTTGTTGGATTCTGTTTGCTAGTACTTTTTATTTTTAACATCTTTATTGGAGAATAATTGTTTTACAATGGTGTGTTAGTTTCTGCTTTATAACAAAGTGAATCAGTTATAAATATACATATGTCCCCATATCTATTCCCTCTTGCATCTCCCTCCCTCCAACCCTCCCTATCCCATCTCTCCAGGTGGTCCCAAAGCATCAAGCTGATCTCCCTGTGCTATGTGGCTGCTTCCCACTAGCTATCTATTTTACATTTTGTAGTGTATATATGTCCATGCCCGTCTCTCACTTTGTCCCACCTTACCCTTCCCCCTCCCGTATGCTCAAGTCCATTCTCTAGTAGGTCTGCGTCTTTACTCCCGTCTTGCCTCTAGGATCTTCATGACTTTTTTTCTTCTTTTTTTAGATTCCATATATATGGGTTAGCATACAGTATTTGTTTTTCTCCTTCTGACGTACTTCACTCTGTATGACAGACTCTAGGTCCATCCACCTCACTACAAATAACTCAATTTCGTTTCTTTTTATAGCTGAGTAATATTACATTGTATATACGTGCCACATCTTCTTTACCCATTCATCTGTTGATGGACACTTAGGTTGCTTCCATGTCCTGGCTATTGTAAATAGAGCTGCAGTGAACATTTGGGTACATGACTCTTTTTGAATTATGGCTTTCTCAGGGTATATGCCCAGTAGTGGGAGTGCTGGGTGGTATGGTAGTTCTATTTTTAGTTTTTTAAGGAACCTCCATACTGTTCTCAATAGTATCTGTATCAATTTACATTCCCACCAACAGTGCAAGAGTGTTCCCTTTACTCCACACCCTCTCCAGCATTTATTGTTTGTAGATTTTTTGATGAAGCCCTTTCTGACCGGTGTGAGATGATACGTCACTGTAGTTTTGGTTTGCATTTCTCTAATGATTAATGATGTTGAGCATTCTTTCATGTGTCTGTTGGCGATCCATATATCTTCTTTGGAGAAATGTCTATTTAGGTCTTCTGCCCATTTTTGTATTGGGTTGTTTCTTTTTTTGATATTGAGTTGCATGAGCTGCTTGTAAATTTTGGAGATTAATCCTTTGTCAGTTGCTTCAATTGCAAATATTTCTACCATTCTGAGGGTTGTCTTTTCATCATGTTTATGGTTTCCTTTGCTGTGCAAAAGCTTTTAAGTTTTATTAGGTCCCATTTGTTTATTTTTGTTTTTATTTCCATTTCTCTAGGGGGTGGGTCAGAAAGGATCTTGCTGTGATTTATGTCATACAGTGTTCTGCCTATGTTTACCTCTAAGAGTTTGATGGTGTCTGGCCTTACATTTTGGTCTTTAATCTATTTTGAGGTTTTTTTTGTATATGGTGTTAGGGAGTGTTCTAATTTCATTCTTTTACATGTAGCTGTCCAGTTTTCCCAGCATCACTTATTGAAGAGGCTGTCTTATCTCCATTGTATACTCTTGCCTCCTTTATCAAAGGTTAGGTGGCCATATGTACATGGGTTTATCTCTGGGCTTTCTATCCTGTTCCATTGATCTATCTTTCTGTTTCTGTGCCAGTACCACACTGTCTTGATTACTGCATCTTTGTAGTATAGTCTAAAGTCAGTAAGCCTGATTCCTCCAGCTCCATTTTTCGTTCTCAAGATTGCTTTGGCTATTCGGGGTCTTTTTTGTTTCCATACAAATAGCACAATTTTTTTTTTCTAGTTCTGTAAAAAATGCCAGTGGTAGTTTGATAGGTATTTCATTGAATCTGTCGTTTGCTTTGCGTAGTAAAGTCTTTTTCACAATGTTGATTCTTCCAATCCAAGAACGTGGTATATCTCTCCATCAGTTTGTATCATCTTTAATTTCTTTCATCAGTCTCTTACAGTTTTCTGCATACAGGTCTTTTGTCTCCTTAGGTAGGTTTATTCCTAGATATTTTATTCTTTTTGTTGCAATGGTAAATGGGAGTATTTTCTTAATTTCATTTTCACATTTTTCATCATTAATGTATAGGAATGCAAGAGATTTCTGTGCATTAATTATCTAACCTGTTACTTTACCAAATTCATTGATTAGCTCTAGTAGTTTTCTGGTAGCATCTTTAGGATTCTCTAGGTATAGAATCATGTCATATGCAAACAGTGATAGCTTTACTTCTTTTCCGATTTGTATTCCTTTTATTTCTTTTTCTTCTCTGATTGCAGTGGCTAAAACTTACAAAACTATGTTGAGTAAGACTGGTGAGAGTGGGCAACCTTTTCTTGTTCCTGATCTTAGTGGAAATGGTTTCATTTTTTCACCATTGAGGACGATGTTGGCTGTGAGTTTGTCACATATAGACTTTACTAGGTTGAGGAAAGTTCCCTCTGTGCCTACTTTCTGGAGGGTCTTTATCATAAGTGGGTATTGTATTTTGTTGAAAGCTTTCTCTGCATCTATTGAGATGATCATATGGTTTTTCTTCAGTTTGTTCATATGGTGTATCACATTGATTGATTTGTATATATTGAAGAATCCTTGCATTCCTGGGACAAACCCCACTTGATCATAGTATATGATCCTTTTAATGTGTTGTTGGATTCTCTTTGCTAATATTTTTTTGAGGATTTTTGCATCTATATTCATCAGTGATATTGGTCTGTAATTTTCTTCTTTTGTAGTATCTTTGTCTGGTTTTGGTATCAAGGTGATGGTGGCCTCATAGAATGAGTTTGGGAGTTTTCCTTCCTCTGTAATTTTTTGGAAGAGTTTGAGAAGGATGGGTGTTAGCTCTTCTCTAAATGTTTGATAGAATTCGCCTGTGAAGCCATCTGGTCCTGGACTTCTGTTTGTTGGAAGATTTTTCATCACAGTTTCAATTTCATTACTTGTGATTGGTCTGTTCATATTTTCTATTTCTTTCTGGTTCAATCTTGGAAGGTTATACCTTTCTAAGAATTTGTCCATTTCTTCCAGCTTGTCTATTTTATTGGAATAGAGTTGCTTGTAGTAGTCTTAAGATGCTTTGTATTTCTGCAGTGTCTGTTGTAACTTCTCCTTTTTCATTTGTAATTTTGTTGATTTGAATCCACTCCCTCTGTTTCTTGATGAGTCTGGCTAATGGTTTATCAATTTTGTTTATCTTCTCAAGGAACCAGCTTTTAGTTTTATTGATCTTTGCTATTGTTTTCTTTGTTTCTATTTCATTTACTTCTGCTCTGATCTTTATGATTTCTTTCCTTCTGGTAACTTTGGGTTTTGTTTGTTCGTCTTTCTCTAGTTTCTTTAGGTGTAAGGTTAGATTGTTTATTTGAGATTTTTCTTGTTTCTTGAGGTAGGCTTGTATAACTATAAACTTCCCTCTTAGAACTGCTTTTGCTGCATCCCATAGGTTTCAGATTGTTGTGTTTTCATTGTCATTTGTCTCTAGGTATTTTTTTATTTCCTCTTTGATTTCTTCAATGATCTCTTGGTTATTTAGTAACTATCGTTTAGCCTCATGTGTTTGTGGTTTTTACGTTTTTATCTAATCTCATAGCGTTGTGGTCAGAAAAGATGCTTGATACAATTTCAATTTTCTTAAAGTTACTGAGGCTTGATTTGTGACCCAAGGTGTGATCTATCCTGGAGAATGTTCCATGAACACTTGAGAAGAAAGTGTAATCTGCTGTTTTTGGATGGAATATCCTATATATATCAATTAAATCTATCTGCTCTATTGTGTCATTTAAAGCTTGTGTTTCCTTATTAATTTTCTGTTTGGATGATCTGTCCATTGGTATAAATGAAGTGTTAAAGTCCCCCACTATTATTCTGTTACTGTCGATTTCCTCTTTTATAGCTGTTAGCAGTTGCCTTATGTATTGAGGTGCTCCTATGTTGGGTGTGTATATATTTATAATTGTTATATCTTCTTCTTGGATTGATCCCTTGATCATTATGTAGTGTCCTTCCTTGTCTCTTGTAACATTGTTTATTTTAAAGTCAATTTTATCTGATATGAGTATTGCTACTCCAGCTTTCTTTTGATTTCCATTTGCATGGAATATCTTTTTCCATCCTTCACTTTCAGTCTGTATGTGTCCCTAGGTCTGAAGTGGGTCTCTTGTAGACAGCATATATATGGGTCTTGTTTTTGTATCCATTCAGCAAGCCTGTGTCTTTTGGTTGGAGCATTTATTTCATTCACGTTTAAGTTAATTATTGATATGTATGTTCCTATTATCATTTTCTTAATTGTTTTGGGTTTGTTTTTGTAGGTCCTTTTCTTCTTTTGTGTTTCCACTTAGAGAAGTTCCTTTAGCATTTGCTGTAGAGCAGGTTTGGTGGTGCTGAATTCTCTTATCTTTTGCTTGTTTGTAAAGTTTTTGATTTCTCCATCGAATCTGAATGATATCCTTGCCGAGTAGAGTAATCTTAGTTGTAGGTTCTTCTCTTTCATCACTTTAAATATATCATGCCACTCCCTTCTGGCTTGTAGTGTTTCTTCTGAGAAATCAGCTGTTAACCTTATGGGAGTTCCCTTGTATATTATTTGCCATTTTTCCCTTGCTGCTTTCAATAATCTTTCTTTGTTTTTAATTTTTGCCAATTTGATTTCTATTTGTCTCATGGTGTTTCTCCTTGGGTTTATCCTGTATGGAACTCTCTGTACTCCCTGGACTTGGGTGGCTATTTCCTTTCCCAAGTTAGGGAAGTTTTCGACTATAATCTCTTCAAATATTTTCTCAGGTCCTTTCTCTGTCTCTTTTCTTTCTGGGACCTCTATAGTGGAAATGTCATTGTGTTTAATGTTGCCCCAGAGGTATTTTAGGCCAGGCAGCCTTCTTCTAATGGTAGACAATGTCTGGGATGTGAATGCATAAGAATTCTATCAGGTTGCTTACTCTCACCGAAACCCCTTCAGGGGAGTTTGAAAAAAAACACACTTGAAGATGTAATACACAATCATTCTCAGAGATCTAAAGCAATGTTTAAAATAAGTTTTCTCTCCAGGTGAAAAATGAAAATGCAATTTCAGGAAAAACCTTCTAATTTTTTTTTCTGTCTTCTCGAATCTGTCACGGAAGGATTGCACTGATGGCCTTATTATTGACTGTTGACACTTTGCTTAAAAAAAACTTGATAGGGCTTCCCTGGTGGCACAGTGGTTGAGAGTCTGCCTGCCAGTGCAGGGGACACGGGTTCAAGCCCTGGTCTGGGAAGATCCCACATGCCACGGAGTAACTGGGCCTGTGAGCCACAACTGCTGAGCCTGCGCGTCTGGAACCTGTGTCCCACAACAAGAGAGGCCGCGACAGTGAGAGGCCCACGCACCACGATGAAGAGTGGCCCCCGCTCGCTGCAACTAGAGAAAGCCCTCACACAGAAACTAAGACCCAACACAGCCAATCAATCAATCAATCAATCAATAGAAATGCTGTAGAATTATAAAAAAAAAATAAAAAAGTAGAACTTGATAAAACACAATACTTGCTTTTCTACTATCAGGGAAAAGGAAAGAGGTAGGGATAATTTTAAATTGCAGAAAATGACACAGTCATTATTGTCTGGCCTGCGAATGCATTGTTTATCATTAAAATTATACCTATCCAGGACTGTTTTCTGGTATAACTCTGGTCCATAGGATTTAATGAGAAACAAAATAACAAATTAACCTATTTGCCAAAATGTTAAGAGAATTTATTGACTTCATGGTATCCTCAGTGCCACAGGAATTAAGAAATATTTTACTATACTCTAATTTCTTCATAGATCATAGCAAGGTTGCTTACTCTCACCGAAAGTGAGAGTAAGAGTCCAATTTGCATACCAAATAGGAGAAAGAATAAATTTTATTCAAGAATAATATTTTAATTCAATTAGCTGATATTAATTTTTTAAAAACCTTTATGCCATTCAAATCAATAAATGTTGAGGAAGAGAAAAAGCTGTCAGATCTGAAAGCCTATAACCTCTTAGACCTCTTCATAATTAATATCAGGTTTCTGTATATCAGAGTTCAACACAAGTTTTATTACAATGAATTTGCATTTGCTCAACAAAATATAATTGAAAGAGACTTCTGCTTCCATCTATGAAGGAGTAACAGGGAAGATATTTATCTTCCTGCCTTAAACAATTTTAAAAAATTGACAAAATACTGAGACAACACTTTTTACACATTAGACAATAGGCAAGGTGGCCATTGGTCCCGAAAAAAGGAAAATAAATAAGGTGAGACCAACTGTATTAGTCAGCTTGAGCTCCTATAACAAAATACCATAGATTGAGTGGCTTAAGGAACAGAAATGTATTTCTCACAGTTCTCAAGGCTGGAAGTCCAAGATCAGTGTGCCAGCATGGTTGAATTCTGGTAAGGGCCCTCTTGCTGGCTTTCAGATAGCCACTTTCATGTTGTGTCCTCACATGGCAGAGAGAGGGAAAGAGAGCTCTGGTCTCTTTCTCTCCTCATAAGGCCACTAATCCCATCATGGGAGTCCAACTCTCCTGACCTCATCTAAACCTAAGTACCTTCCAATGACCCCATCTCCAAATATTGTCACATTAGGCACTACAGCTTCAACATATGGATTTGGGGAAGACACAAACATTCCATCTAAAGCATCAATAATTGTCCCAGTTTACTGAATGGCATTAATAAAGCCTGGCAAACCTCCTGAGTTGAGAAGACAGTTCAGAATTCAAGAGGTATATGTTAGCTGGAATTTTTTTTTTTTTGGTAGCTAGAATTTAAAAGACAGATAATTGGAAAAAAATAAAGCTGCATAAAGAGAATTCCAGAGATCTGCAAAGAGTACCTAATGAGTCTTCATCTGAATAATGACTATGCAAGGCATGGGAAAGAATCATCAGAAGGATAAGATGTAATAGTTCTTGGAGCTCACACAGGACAAGAATAGTTTGTATTCCTTCTTCCTAACACATGAAGCATCAAGTAGAGTCCTCAGAAGAGTATTACCTCAAGATAGGGCCAAATTAGTCATGGAGAAACTGCCTAACAGCTCAAATGGACCAAATTGTTTCCAAGTAACTTGATTGCTGCATCCCATAAGAAAGCTCCCAAAATACTTAAGAAAATAAAAACTCCATCACCCTGCAAAGTAAAATTTACAATGCTGGGTATCCAACAAAAATTACCAGATATGCAACAAAGCAGGAAAATATAAAATCATAATGAGAGAAAAATCAATCTATATAGACCCAGAAATAACACAGATGATAGAATTAGCAGTGACAACAAAGCAGCTATTATAAACATACCTCATATGTTCTAGAAGGTTAAGAAAAATGAGCATGATAAGATATGGCCTATGAAAAATCAATCATTTAGAGATGAAAAATTCAATATCTTAACAAATTCACTTGATAAGATTAATAGCATTTAGACAGTGTAGAAGAATGACTAGTGCCCCTGAAGACATGACAATTGAAATTGTATGAAATAAAACACAGAGGGAAAAATACTGAAAATAAATGAACAGAGCACATCAGTGAGCTGTGAGAAAACATAAAATCAGACTAAAATGCATTTAACTGGAGTCCAGAGGGAAAGGAGAAACAGGAAAAGAAAAAAATTTTTGAAGAAATAATAGCCCCAAATTATCACAATTTAATGAAAATTATAAATTCATATATCCAAGAAGTTCAGTGAACCTCAAGCACAACAACTATGATGAAAACTACACCAAGGTCTACTGTAATCAAATTGCTCAAAACCAGTTAAAGAGAAAATCTTAAAAGCAATTAGGGGTTAAAAAAAAAAAGAAAAAAAGAAGAGGAACAGAGGAACAAAGATAAGAATGATAGAAGACTTCTTATCAGAAACAGTGCAGGCCAAAAGACAGTGTAGCAACATCTTTAAAGTAGTGGATGAAAAACTAGCAGATATTTTCCAATAATTAAGACAAAATGAAAAAAAATTTTGACATACAAAAGCTGCAAGAATTCATCATCAATAGATCATCACTATAAGAAATGTTAAAGTCCTTTAGACAGAAAGAAAATGACACTAAATAGAAATCTGAATAACACAAGAAATAGTAAATATATAGGCAGATATATGAGTCTTTTACTTTTTAATTAATTGAAATATGGATGGATAATCCACATCATTTAGCTGCTGCTGCTGAGTAATAAACCACCCTAAAACTTAATGGTTTAAAATAATTATTTACTTCTTTTGGGTATGTGTCATTTAGATAGTTCAACTGTTCTAGGCCATGTTTGGCTGATCTTGGTGAGCTCAGTTGTGCATCTGCAACTAGCTGGCTAGTCAATTTAGCAATTAGCTAACCTAGGATTGCCTCAGCACAGATGGCTTAACTTTATCCATAAGTTCCCTCTAGCAGGCCAACCTGGGCTTATTCTCATGACATGGCAGAGGTCTAAGACTGAGAAATCTCAATTGTGCAAAAAGAAAATAGAAATGCACAGTCATTTTTCAAGCCTCTGCTTGTGTTACATTTACTAACATCCCATCATCTAAAGAAAGTCACATGGCCAATCTCAGAGTGGGAAGGGACTACAAAATTTTAAAAATTTCAAGGCAAAAGTATGGATACAGAGAAGCCGTTAACTGGGAGCAGTAACACAATCAATCTATTATGCACATCTATTTTAGTGATTGTGGATTAACTTACCTACCTAGATAATTCATGCACATACAAACATATACTACATAGTCTACATAAAGATAACCTCAGAATTTATGCTGTTTAGATATTTTTTAAACCTCTTTCTCATCATGAGTGATAATCACAAAACTATGGTTGGCAGAGAAGTAAAGATACAGGGGTAAAGGTAAAAGAACAGGTGTACAGAGAAAACAAAAGGAATGTATGAAAAGGAGCTATGCTTGCAGCAGATTGAATCTGAGATATTTTAGGGTATTGAGAAATGTAACAAACCAGGCATACAGGAAGTTCAGACCAAAGGCAAACAGAGAGGCAGGAAAGAGATGCAAGACACCATAATTAAGAAGAACCTATAGTGAAGCCAAAATTTCCTCTGGCCAAAGTTTATTTTATCCTTTCCTGGGTGTGCAACCTGAAACAACCGGTAGAATTACTAACTGAATATACCAAGGAGAAGTCTAGAGTGACATCTGTGAGATGGATAGTACTATTTAAGGAGGAATAAAGTTTTATACTGATCCATAATCTCCACAGTAGGGTATGATCCTTCCACTAGTCATCAGTTTTCAAAAGAGATGAAAATATGATGAAAAAGAAAGAGGGAAAAGGCCTCCAGTCTATAATTGGAATGTAATGAAATGTTTCTATGAAGTAGTAATCAGTTTGGTTTCTTCTACAGCTCATTTAGATACAAAGCCCTAATCGCATGGCACTTCTGCCTGAGTAGTGTAACAATGGACTCTGCTATTGACCTTTAATAGAAAATATATTTAATTGTATTAAATACAATTATATTGTAATTATGCTTGAGTGGTACAGTGATATTCATTATTGTGTTTTACAGAAAATGTGCTTAATTTTCTAGTGAACTGATCTCATACAAATTAAATTTGCAATTAAAAAAATTTTTTTTCAAAACCAAATTGTATTTGGGATGCTACATTTTTTATGTTAAGTAATGTTTTCATGAATAAAATATAATTCATATTCTTCTAACTTTAATTCATTTGTTCTGGTATAATATAGGAATTCCAAGAGAAAAGAGATAGAAATAAAGGGTGTAAGGAAAAAAGAAAGCAATGAAGGAAGGAACAAAGAAAGCAATGAAAGAAGGAAAAAAGCAAAGGGGGAGGGAGGGTACAGAACAAATACAGAGTATAATCTCCTTTGGGATGTGTGTAAATAATTGTTGAAGAGTATAGGAAACTATCAATGATTAAATCTAGAAATAGAACTAAAGGTATTCAAACATAGACTGGGTGGCCAAGTCTATTCTAGTATCTAGTAATAGTCTATTCTAGTTGCTTGAGTCCCAGTCAAAACCTAAAGCACAAAGAAATAAGTCGCTGGAGAACCTAGTGACATACCTGACCAGCATCATTAACTATTAGTTATGAAGTTATTTTCACATACAACATAATCTATATATAGAGAATACTTTTAAAAAAGTAATAGTTATATTTAAATATGTCTTCATCTTGAAAGTTTTATTTTTAAAGAGAGGCAATATGGTTTACTGCAGGAGTTGACAAATTCAACCCACTACCTGTTTTTGTAAATAAAATTTTATTGTAAATAAAGCTACCCCCATTCATCTATAACTGCTTCTGCACTACAGTGGCAGAAGTGAGTAGTTGCAACAGAAGCTATATGGCCCATGAGGCCTAAAATGTTTACTACTTATCCCTTTACAGAAAAAGTTTATCAATCCCTGGTTTAATGGAAGGATTTGAAAGGATGATAGGAAAAGTACCTGGCACAGGAGAAAACCAGGAAATGGTAGCAAGTACATTTAAGAATAAGGAGATAAATAACAAAAGAAAAAGCTAAAAGAAAAATGTTTGCCTCTTGGTAATGTGAATTGGAAGTCTATCAGACTATTTTGCATTATTTATCCACACAACTATGGGACTTCCATTTCTCTGATTAAAAATTATTTCATTTAAAAGAACATTTCTATCAATGATTTTTAAAGTATGGTGTTTGTATAGGAACCAACAAATCCAGCATTGCAACAACAAACGTGTACGGAGACTTCAAATATGATGAAAGTGTCACTGTACATCTATGAAGAAATAGTGAATATTTTAGTAGACAGAATTAAAAATGTAGTCTTACTACACAAAATTTTTTAAAAAGAAAAACTTAAGTCACTCCTTATTTTCTCCTCTATAAGAAGGTGGACTCCAAAAGGAGCAATGTTCTAAATTTAAAGAAAAACTACAAAGCTAAAAGAAAAAAATTAAAAATATCTTTGTGACTTAAGGGTTAAGGAAGATGTCTTAAGCAAGACCCACCAAAATTGATAGATGTAACTACAAATAAAGTCTTGTATAGGATTTTCAAAAATGACAAATCAAGATGATAGATTTTCATTCTACTAATAATGACAAAAAAACTGACAAAAATTAATAACTGGAATAAACAAGGAACTACTGCAAACCAACAAGAAAAAAAGACAGGAAAAACAAGTTTCAAAAAAAATAAAATACATTAATAGGTAATTCATATAAGGAGAATTTCAAGAGACAGAGAAAGACAAATATCATAATACTGCTTATATGTGGAATCTTAAAAATGGTACAAATGAACCTATTTACAAAACAGAAATAGAGTCACAGATGTAGAAAACAAACTTATGGTTACCAAGGGAGAAAGGGGGGAGGGAGAGAGAAACTGGGAGATTGGAATTGACATATACACACTACTATATATAAAATAGATAACTAATAAGAACCTACTGTATAGCACAGGGAACACTACTCAATATTCTGTAATGACCTATATGGAAATAGAATCTAAAAAAGAGTGGATATATGTATGTGTATAACTGATTCAGTGTGCTTTTTATTTACAAATATTTGGAGACTTTCCAGATACTTTCTCATTAATTTTCAGGTTCATTAGCTAACATGCTCTGAATTATTTTAATCATTTTAAATTTATTTAAGCTTGTATTATGACTCAGCATATGGTATTTCTTGGTGAATGTTTCACGTGAGCTTGGCAAAAATGTGTATTCTGCAGTGGTCAGATTAAATGGATTTATACTACTATTCATATCTCTATATTCTTACCGGATCACGTACTGAGAGGTAAATATTGAAATGCACAACTATAATTGTGGTATTGCCTATTTCTCCTTTTTTTCTATCAGTTTTGCTTCATGTATTTTGAAACACTATTATTAGACCCATACACATTTTGCATTGTTATAAATTAATAAGTGAACCATTTTATCATTATAAAATATTTCCCTTTATCTCTTATAATAATCCTCATCCTGAGGAATATTTTGTATAATATTAATATAGACAGTCCAGCTTTCCTATTTTTAGTATTTGCATAGTATAACTTTCTCTCGTCCTTTTAATTTTAACCTATCTGTATCTGTAATGTGCACCTCTTGTAAATATATAGCATATAGTTGAGTCTTGCTTTTTTATTCAGGTTTACAAGGTCCTACTGTATAGCACAGAACTATATTCAATATGCTATGATAAACCATAATGGAAAAGAATATTTAAAAAAAGAACGTATACATATGTATAACTGCATCACTTCGCTGTACAGCAGAAATTAACACAACACTGTAAATCGACTATATTTCAACCAAAAAAAATTGATATCTAGTTTTAGACTCTGTTTTTTAGTTTAAGTGATAAATTTATTGATATTTAAAATGGTTGTTTATATGATTGACTTTTAAGGCTACTATCCTGGGGATTCTTTTGTCCTGATTTTTTCTGATTCTTTATTTCTCTCTTTTTCTGGTTTTCCTTTTATTAATTAAGCAATATTTAGCAATCTACCTTGCCTTGGAATGTTTTATTAGCTTTAACTTGTGTCTTTAACGTATCAGATTCTACCTTCAAATAACATCATACCACTTCAGTTAACAATATACCACTTCAGTTATAATAACTTTATAAGGTATACTTCTATTTTCAACACTCCCATTCTTTCTGTTAGTCTTATAAGTTTTACTTCTGCACATAAGCATGATTAAGTACAATTTTATAGTTTTTCTTTAATAGTCAAAATAATTTAGATAAATTTTTAAATAAGATAAAAAATTAATTTACCCACCTATTTACCATTTCCATTGCTCTTCTTTCCTTTTTTTTTTTTTTTTTTTTTTTTTTTGCGGTACGTGGGCCTCTCACTGTTGTGGCCTCTCCCGTTGTGGAGCACAGGCTCCGGACGCGCAGGCTCTGTGGCCATGGCTCACGGGTCCAGCCGCTCCGCGGCCCGTGGGATCCTCCAGACCAGGGCACGAACCCGCATCCCCTGCATCGGCAGGTGGACTCTCAAACACTGCGCCACCAGGGAAGCCCTCTTCTTTCCTTTATATAGATCCCAATTTCCATCTGGTATCATTTACTTTCAACCTGAAGAACTTCCTTTAACACTCCATGTCGTGCAGATTTGCTGGTGAAATAGTCTTTTAACTTTTGTTTTTTCTGAAAATGGCTTTTATTTGCTTTCATTAGCCTTCATATTTGAAGAATATTTTCACTCTATATAAGATTCTAGGCTATAATTTTCTTTCACTACTTTAAGGTTGTCATTTCATTGTCTTCTGGCTTACATTTTTTCTGATGAGTAGATAGAATCATTCTTACTATTTCCCTGTATGTAATGTGTTATTTTTGTCTGGCTGCTTTTAATATTTTCTCTTTATCAATCTATTTTCAGTAGTTTGATCATAATGTGCTTGGATACGGTTTTATTTGAGTTCATCCCTCTTGCTTTTCTGTGATATTCATAAATATGTGCTATTTTTTTTTTACCAAATTTGGAATTTTTTCAACCCTGATATTTTCAAAGTTTTTTTTTCTTCCCCAAATCTCTCCCTCCCTCCTATTGTGACTCCAAATTACACATATATAGGACCATTTATATATGGTCAGGTATAGACTGACAAGTCACTGAAGCTCTGTTCATTTATTTTCAGCTTTCTTCTTTTGGCTTCAGTTTGCATAGTTTATTTTGCCCCTTTCTACTAATTTACTAATATTTTGCTCTGCAGTGAATAATCTGTTGTTAAACCTATCAAAATTTTTTTCCGACATTGTTTTTCATTTATATGTCTCATTAGGATCCTTTTTATATCTTCTATTTCTCTATTGCAATTATTTTTTCTAATTATAGCTATATGTCAGTATTTTTTAATATCCTTGAACATATTTATAGTAACTTTTAAAGTCCTTATCTGATAATTCTATCATATCTGTAATTTGGGGACAAGTTTCTAATAAATGATTATTCTTCTGGTTATGGAACGTATGTTTCCACTTCTTCACATGTCTCATATATTTTGGTTGTAATATGGAATAATGGATGCTACATTGTTGGGCACCTGGACTTTGTCATCTTCCTGAATAGAATAGTGGGTTTTATTCCATAAGGCAGTGCATTTACTTGGAGCCTGCTTGATTCTTTTAAGTCTTACTTTGTGATATATCATAGTGGTTCTAGAGTATCATTTATTCTAGGGCTAAATTAGTCCTACTTCTAGAGCATGGCCTTTCTAGGCTCTCTACTGAATGCTGAGGATGTTCAACAAGGTCCTTCTACTTTGACTGGATGGAACTTGAGTGCCTCTCAGCACTATACAATCTCAAGTCAGCTCACAACTCTCCAGTAGTTTTTTTTTTTTCTCCAGTAGTTGTTCTTTGCTGGAACATATGGAATCTCACTCTGAATGTGCACAGATTAGTATTTGGCCAGATAGTCAAGTATACCCCTGTCAGATTTATGTTCTTTCTTCCCCATATGGCTCTCTTCTCCACAGCTGCCCTTCTGACCTACAAATTCCAATTTCCTCATGAGCCTCAAACTCTGAACTCTGAATACTCAGTTTAATGATACCAGTAGGTTCTATCTGGGCTCTTCCTTCCTGCACCGCAGTCCAGAGAGTGGTTCCAGGTAAAAATCCACTGCCTTGTAGTAATACAAATGTCTCATTCATGGCGTGGCTACCACATTCTCTGTCATTTTAGATGAAATTTCCAAGGCCAGCCTAATACAACTTATTTGCCTTTCCCTGTGCTGGTGTAAAATCTCTATCCAGATGTTCTTCATCAAATTCTGTCTTATAAGCACTTTATATTGTAGAAAAAGCCATTTTACCTTTTTTATGTTTAGAATTCTCACTATATTCTTCAGACTGCAGTTGGTTTGGGGATAAGAAGATGAGCTGGAGACAAGCCTTCCAGTAGGTAATTAATCACTTGTAATCAGCCCTTACAGCTATTTGCAGAAGGCGAGAGTCAAGTGGAGAAAGGACTTAACCATCTTTTCAGGGTTATTACAAATCCTGCTAAGGTTACCCTCATTAAAATTGCTATTAACTTTTCTTCCCCCATCAGGATAGTTAATTAATTCTTCCTTATATTTTAAGATTAAGGCAATTAAGGGGAAAAAAAATAAGAGTTAATGTGCCCACACATGGGGCAAACTGATTCCTTTAGGAGGTTGTTAGGAGAGTTTCAAAAAAGGCATATGAAAATGGAACTGTGGTAAGTTATTCTGAGGCCCAGCTCACAAGGCAAAAGTCAGCAATCAATGGATACTTCATATATCTACCTCACCAATTTGGCCTAAATTCTTTTATTTTGTCTTCCTGAACAGTGTTTTCCATTTTGATTTAGAAGATCCAGGTTTTACAAATCCTAAAGTTTATATAACTTAAGTTAGTCTCTTTAAGAAAAAGAATACTAAGACATTTCCAGAACCTTCTAAGGGGCCAGTGAAAATGGTAAATCTGCTCTTGTTGATATCCTCTTTACCAAATTGCATTTTTAAAAATCTTCTTCAGTCTATGTAATGACATTTTCTACTCCATTTTATCATCAGTGATTTTATATTATCTGTGCTTAGTTTATTCTTTATCTTCCCTATACATTTCTGTAACATCTGTGTACCTAGGGTGAATGCCTAATCTTTAAAAGTAAAATAGCCAATATTTTTTCAGCATTTACAATGTACTAGATAACCTCCTAAAGTTCTTCATGTATATTAGCTCATTTAATCCTACTAAAACTTTACCAAGTAGATACCATACTACGTTTTCCACATTTTAAAGATGGAAACACTGAAGCATAGAGAAGCATACAGCGTGTTGAAATGGCAGAGCTTGCCTCCAAACCCAGAACCAGGCTCCAGAACCCTGGATTCTCAAACACTATACTCTTCTTCTTCTCTCTGATTTATGGATGTTGAGGGTTGGAAGGACACATAAGATTTGGAGCAGTATTCTAGGCACCAAGGTCTCAGGAGCGTCTGGGTCCAAGAACACCTAGTCAAATGTTGATCGGCAGATGCTGCACATTTAGAGCCCATGAGATCAAGAATAAGACTCCAGAAAACAACATTGAGTGTGTTACATCCTGTCCAGGTAATGCCCCATCCCACTGCTATTACTAGATATGAGTTGATACGGTAATGGGAAGGAGCTGAACTAGAATGGACAGTGAAAGATGATGCAATGAGAGACTGCTTTGCATAAGCTATTGAATATTTACATTTTTTAGTCTCATTTGAGATGCCCCATTGTCTACTTCTAGGACCCAGAAAACATCACTTATGATGTCAAAATATTTTTCTTTAAATTAAGCAAGCCAAATTGATCTCTGTCTTTATGACATTATCCTAGTGATTCCAGTAAGGCCAGAGTTACTGATGAGGGTGAAAAAAAGTCTTCAGTATCAGTAAAACAAACAGCTGCAGAACCAGAGCCTCTCTTCTTTTTTTTTTTTTAACTTTTTATTTTATATTGGAGTATAGCCGATTAACAATGTTGTGATAATTTCAGGTGCACAGCGATGCGACTCAGCCATACATATACATGTACCCATTCTCCCCCAAACTCCCCTCCCATCCCAGAGCCTCTCTTCTTAATGCACTTATCAATATCAAGAAATATTAGTTGCAATTATATAACGAGCACTATTTACAAAAATAAACATCTAGATATAATCCTGAAGATTCATATGCCATAAATCTGAAGTAGAACCCAGACATTTATATTTTTAGAGCTTAATTATGATTTTGATGTCCAGCCAGGGTGGAGAATTGCCTTAGATGAGTGAGGGGGTGGTGAAATGGCGTGGGAAGTAGAGGGCCATGGGGGTACATGAAGGAACACCCAATCTGGTTTGGGAGGTGGGATACAGATGAGTTTTTGGTGAATGTGGAATTGAAGCTGAGACTTGAAGGACGAGGAACGTTAAGTAGCTAAGAGCAAACACTGTAAAGAAAACAGTATATTTGAAAAGCCAAAGGACTTAAATAAGAATACCTGGCAGAAGCTAATTATGATTGGAGCTTTGATCACACTGGGGATGAGTAGGGCTGAAGATAGTTAAAGGTTCCCCAGGGAGGAAACTCAACAGAAGAGAGCCCCAGATTCATGCTTGAGCCCACTTACAAAGGAATTCAGTTGCCTTCAACCACAAGAATGAGCAAGTTATATCCAAATTCCTCCTTGGGAAATTCCCCCTCAGCCTACTACCTACAGCCTGACACATTCCTCAGAAAAATGAGGTGTGCCCAGCCGGCTGTGGCTCATGGAGCTGTTAATGGAAGCTTGCCTGACTTTCTTCAGAAGAGACCAGCAACCAGTCATGGGAAAAAAATATGTCTCTCACTTAACCCAAATTTTGTTCTAAATAATTTCTAAATTTGTTCTAAATCCTATTTACTTAATTTGTTTTAAATCCTATTTACTTAATTCAAACTCCTTATAACATAATCATGTTGTATGGGAAGCCATTTTGTGGGCAGAAATATTCATTTTAATATTAAATTTTAACTACACAAATAATACATGAAAATATCCTCTGTATAATTAAAACATTAGACATACATTTTCTTTAACCTCTCTACCTATCTTAATTTATTCCTCAGATGTAAACACTGTGACCAATTTACTGTGTGTTTTTTACATGTTGTCACAGAAAATATGCAGTATTATTTTACAGATTTTCTTTTTAAAAAATACATAAATAGCATCATATTGGACTGCTGCTTTTTTCACAAAATAATTTTTTTCTTGGAATTGAGCAATGCTTTGTGCAAAATAAATACCCAATATACAAATAAATAATAATAAATGAATGAATAAGTAAATGATAATTTCAAAGATTAATGATTTCACACTCCTCAGTGAAGCAAATTTAAGTTTGAATATTGGCTCTACTACTCACTTATACTTTGGGCAAATCATAACTTCATTTAAGCCAATTCTTTACCTTTAAAATAGAGTTAATATGGCTTATCTCATAAGATTATTATAGTAAAGCACCTAGAAAAGTGTCTTTCCTAGAAAAAAAAAGATTTTATTTCTGCCTCATTTTAATTCACTCATAAAGCTTGGTACAACATTCTTCTCCTTCTAACCAGAGAGGTGGCTGATGGACTACAGGCAAAATCTTACAAATGCCTCCTGGAAATGTCCACCTGGGTATCCCAATTAGTGTATCCGAAATCACAATGTTCTATCTTAAACAGGCTTCTCTTCCTCAGGAAGCTGTGTCCACTTGCTGGGTCATGTGGCCTCATCTTTGCATCTGGGTAGTTCATTCCACATCCTGGTCTTTTCCATTCACTACAGCTCAGATCCTCATTGTAGCTTTCTGGGATTAGAGTCTTAACCTTGTGACTAATCTCTCAGTCTCCAGAATCTTATATGCTTATCCCAATTCTTCTTTAGCCTTAATGACCAATAACTCTTTCTATCACCCAAGATAAGAGTCAGCATTCTTGAGCCTGTCATTTAGGGCTTTTCACCATCTGCCCCCAAGTGGTATTTCCAAACTTGTTTCTCATTCCCCATATACCAGTAGCTCCAACAAAATCAACTGTTCTCTGTTGACTGTGTCCTGTGCTTTCCAGTCTCTATGTCTTTGCTCATGTTGCTCCCATTATCTCAAACACTCTTTTTTCACACCCTCATCATTGCACATTTAATTCCACCAAGACAAAATATAACATAGTGAATTTAAACACAGAGGTAAAGCCAAACATACCTGAGTTCAAATCCTAGTTCCATCCCCAGTTAGGTATATGACATATCTTTTTAATGTCTGTTTTCTTCACTTATTAAACTGGGGCAATAAGAGAAACTACTTCACAGGATTTGAAGAACAAATTTAGATAATGTATACAAACAGTTAGGCAGACAACTGGTGTAAGGTAATCATCAACTGTCACCATCAATACTATTTAAGGTCTACTTCAAGTGCCATTGCTTCCATAAGGTTCTCCCTGGTCCTACAAGATATTAAGTTATTTCTATCAATAAAAAGCAATAGCATTGCATCTGTGCCTCTTTTTAGGTACTTACAATTTTATGTTTTACTGTATAGTCACATTTCCCGTAATCACAATTTTTTTTAACCCAAAACTGCAATCGGTTTCCCAAAGGATTTTCAAGTCTATGTCAGTTGTACAAGGAAGACTCAGAGAAGTAGTTTGGATGTGGTAAACAGAGGTTTCTAAAATATTTTGTGTTTTGGTGGGGAATATGGCATAGACTATTTGAAATCAGAACTGTATTTTTAAAAAAACTCACAACACAAGGCCATAAGAATGCCATCGTCTTTGGGGATAGAGACTGGCTTCCTTTTTGAGCTCACTTAACACAAGACTCTATAAAATTTGTGTGAAAGAAATTCTATTTCTAGTAAAAGAATGAAGTAAACAGCAATACTCTAACGCTGAATCTTAAATCAGATGTTCTTTCCAATGCTAATTTTGTCTCTTCAAGTCCTCTATATAATAGATCTGGAAATAATGTTATATTAGATGATGTTTGCAAATGGGACAGATGGAAAAGTTCATTCTCCTGGGGTTGAGGAGAAATTTATTTTCACAAAACTTCTCTGGTGATATGTTTAATGTAAACTTTAGTGGTCCCAATGATCTTTTGAATTAATGATAATTTCAAATACAGCTCCAAAGCCCATAACTATGTAGAGCAGTATTTTAAAGGAATGATTGGTAAGACTTCTATCACCAAAACAATCAGACTTTCCTTATTTGACCAGGTAAGATTTAACCTATGTACACTGAGCTTTGTTTGTTTGTTTTTTAAGAAAATTAAAGACCAGGGGCTTCCCTGGTGGTACAGTGGTTAAGAATCCACCTGCCAATGCAGAGAACACAGGCTCGAGCCCTGGTCCGGGAAGATCCCACATGCCGCGGAGCAACTAAGCCCATGGGCCACAACTATAGAGCCTGCGTTCTAGAGACCATGAGCCACAACTACTGACCCCACGTGCCACAACTACTGAAGCCCGTGAGCCTAGAGTCCGTGCTCTGCAACAAAGATAAGCCATTGCAATGAGAAGCCCACGCACCACAATGATGAGTAGCCCCTGCTCACCACAACTAGAGAAAGCCTGCGCGCAGCAATGAAGACCCAACACAGCCAAAAATAAATAAATAAATAAATGTATTTAATAAAGAATTTTAAATGTTACCTTGACTCTCTTTACTCTTTGTACTTTCTTTTCATGAGCACCGAATGGAAAGCAATGCTCAGAATGTTCTGCTGCAGATAGATACATCTTGCAGCATTTCATTTCACAGAACCTGGAAACACAGAGGAAGCATGTCTCCTGGAACAGAGAAATGAAAGCAGCAATAAATATCTCTTTTGCAGTGGAAACTTTCCAGAACAACTTGTGCCATGAGTCTATCAGAAAATAAAAATCATTAGTAGTAAATATTAACAGAAAATTATAATTTTAAATTTATATATATACAGAATATATATACACACACACATATATGTAAACTGTGTGTGCATATATGATTTCAGATTGCTCACATACACTACTATATAATATGCTCTGTATTAATTATTACAAAGTTCAACATGAAATTATGTGAGCAAAGCCTATAAACTACTGCATGTTTTCCTGAATAAATGTTTTAAAATCTGAATCACAGGAAAATGATAGCCACCTTTAAAAATTTAGCAGTAGATTTCAATAGAGCCTGCACAGCTTAATAAAAAAGTGTTAGTAAGTATCCTTATTTTGTCAAGCCCTGCCTTCCATGGATAGAAAGCTTGGCAGAAACAGTAGGTCAGGTATAAAAAAGAAAGATTCTGCTGATTAAAAAAATAACAGCCATGCTAGGAAGTATAGTGCATAAGTACATAATCATCCCATTCCATTTCTAACCCCCAGAATAGAGTGATTGCAGTAAAGGACAAAACCAGATAGGACCCCTCTTGAGATGCAAATGTTTTAAAAAGACAATAATTCTGGGAAGGCTCTTCACTAGGACACTTTGAAATGGCAAAAGAAAAACCAAAAGGTACTTTTATTCCAGGAACAGCTGAGCTATAGTTAAGCCCAATGGCTAGATCCCCACACTGCAGCAAAAGAAAGAATCACAGTTCAATATTTAAAGCAGAAAATGTATATATTGTGTTGATAAAATGGAAGATTAGTGTTAAAAGGTGCCAAATTGTACGCACTTTTGTATGTCCTTGAATATTGCTCTAAACTGGGTATAAACGCTTCATATGTTAGAGATTAGTTCATTGTTATACTTCTTTAAAGCTAATTGCATTTTCATACAAAAAGCATAATTTTTGAGCTAAAAAGAGCTAGAAAATTACCTAATCTAACCCTCTCATTTTACAAATGAAAAAAAAAAAAAAGATTTCCTGCATATTTGAATGTCTTATCCAAGGTGACCCTGCAAGAGATAGGGTTGGAACCAGTGCTTGCCTCCTAGTTTAGGTAGCACACCATTTACATTGTATGGTTGTCTGTATAGGCTTAGGTTCCCAGTCATTAGCTATGTGATTCTGAGTAAGACTCAGTTTCCTCATATAAGGGTGATAACTGTATTTAACTCAAAAGTTAAAGTAACCTTCATAAAAGTGACATACAGGCTCCACAGACACTTAAAATGTCTGGTGTTATGTGTCCAATAAGTATTATTATAATTAGTTGTTATTATTGTGTTGAAATCCCAAATCCCATCAAACCTAAATGGGATGCCTACCATTTAGAGCGGTGCTTCTCAACCCAGCTTCATATAAGAATATCCTAAAGAGCCCCTTTGAAACACAAGCCTTACCCCAGAAAAAATTTACCTGAAATTCTACAGAAGCATCCTAGAATTGTGGGCTTTTTCAATGAGTTCTCTGAGAGAATTCTGACAGTCCAGTCAGTACTGGCTCACAGATCACCATCTGGGAACCACTAGCAAGACTTCAGAGATGCAATCCAGGAAAATCTCTCTATCCAAAGAGAGGGATAAAAGAGAGGAATTTACAAGTGTCATCAGGAATCTTTTGATGTGACAAATATGTTCATTATCTCGATTGTGGTCATGGTTCCATGGGTGTACACATATATCAAAATTTATAAAATTTAATATGTGCAAGTTATTGTATGTCATTTATAGTTCAATAAAACTGTTTTTTTCTTAAAATGCTTATAATGAGAATTCTTAAGCAAAAGCAGCTTTCATGTGAATTTTTGTTCAAAATCACATTGCAAACAAAAAATAGAAAACACAAAATAACATGTATAAATTAATCTAAATATTCATAAAATATTTAAATAAATATTCAAATAAAATAATTAAATATAAAAGACTTAAAACTGCCAATTTTTTTTTGCAGTACGCGGGCCTCTCACTGTTGTGGCCTCTCCCGTTGCGGAGCACAGGCTCCGGACGTGTAGGCTCAGCGGCCATGGCTCACGGGCCCAGCCACTCCACAGCATGTGGGATCTTCCCGGACTGGGGCACGAACCCATGTCCCCTGCATTGGCAGGCGGACTCTCAACCACTGCGCCACCAGGGAAGCCCCTAAAATTGCCAATTAAAATACATAAGTAAAATAACCAAACTACCCAAAGCAATCTACAGATTTAATGCAATCCCTATCAAATTTCCCATGACATTTTTCACAGAACTAGAACAAAAATCCTAAAATTTATATGGAACCACAAAAGACCCAGAATTGCCAAAACAATTCTGAGGAAAAAGAAAAAAGCTGGAGGCATAACCCTCCCAGACTTCAGATAACACTACAAAACTACAGTAATCAAGAGCGTGGTACTCCCACACACACACAAAAAACACATAGATCAATGGAACAAAATAAAGAGCCCAGAAATAAACCCACACACCTGCAGCCAATTAATCTTCAACAATGGAGGCAAGAATATACAATGGAAAAATGACAGTCTCTTCAGTAAGTGTTGTTGAAAAAGCAGGACTGCCTCCTGTAAATCAATGAAGTTAGAACACTCCCTCACACCATACACAAAAATAAACTCAAAATGGCTTAAGGACTTAAATATAAGATCTGACACCATAAAACTCCTAGAAGAGAACATAGGCAAAACATTCTCTGATATAAATCATAGCAATATTTTCTTAGCTCACTCTTCCAAGGCAAAAGAAATAAAAGCAAAAATAAACAAATGAGACCTAATCAAACTTATGAGCTTTTGCACAACAAAGGAAAAGATACTATAAAACTCCTAGAGGAAAACATACGCAGGACACCCTTTGACATAAATTGCAGCAATATTTTTGGGCTCTGTCTCCTAGAGAAACTGAAACAAAAACAAAAATAAACAAATGGGACCTAATTAAACTCAAAAGCTTTTGCACAGCAAAGGAAACCATAAACAAAATAAAAAGACAACTTACAGACTGGGAGAAAATATTTGCAAATGCTGCAACCAACAGGGGCTTAATTTCTAAAATATATAAACAGCTCATACAACTCAATATCAGAAAAACAAACACAATCAAAACATGGGCAGAAGACCTAAATAGACATTTCTCCGAAGAAGACATATGGATGGCCAAAGCCACGTGAAAAGATGCTCAACATCACTAATTATAAGAGAAATGCAAATCAAAACTACAATGAGGTATCACCTCACACCAGTCAGAATGGCCATCATTAAAAAGTCTACAAATAATAAATGCTAGAGAGGGACTGGAGAAAAAAGAATGCTCCTACACGGTTGGTGGGAATGTATATTGGTGCAGCCACTATGGAGAACAGTATAAAGCTTCCTTAAAAAACTAAAATAGAGTTACCATATGAGCCAGTGATCCCACTCCTGGGCATATACTCAGAGAAAACTCTAATTCCAAAAGATGCATGCACCCCAATGTTCATAGCAGCACTATTTAGAACAGCCAAGACATGGAAGTAACCTAAATGTCCATTGAGAGATGAATGTATAAAGATGTGGTATACACACACACACACACACACACACACACACACACACACACAATGGAATATTACTCAGCCATTAAAAAGAATGAAACAATGCCATTTGCAGCAACATGGATGGGCCTGGAGATTATTATACTAAGTGAAGTAAGTCAGACAGAGAAAGACAAATATTATATGATATCACATACATGGAATCTAAAAAATAAGACAAATGAACTTATTTACAAAACAGAAACAGACTCATAGACAAGGAAAACAAAATAATAGTTACCGGAGGGGAAAGGAGGGAAGGAATAAATTGGGGTTTGGGATTAGCAGATACAAATTACTATACATAAAATATACAAAAAACAAGGTCCTACTGTATATAGAACAGGGAACTATATTCAATACCTTATAATAACCTACAAGGGAAATCAATCTGAAAAAGAATATATATATATATACATACATACATAAAACTGAATCACTTTGCTGTACACCTGAAACTAACATGATATTGTAAATCAAGTAGAGTTCAATAAAAAAAAATGTTTAACTACAAATATAGACGACAAAGGATTAACGTAAAAATAAAAGTACAAAGAAAGAATAGAAAAAGCCTAACAATCAAACTCTAGCCTAAAGAAAGCTGGTGTGATTATATTAATATTATACAAATTATACTCTAAGTCAAAAAAACATTTTGAGGGGTAAAGACATTTTCTCATTACTGATAATTATTCTACTTGGAACTTAAAGTGAGTGTGCCCTATGATGTTTGGTATCTCTCTTTATAACATTAAAAAGAGCTGCATATTTTTAGATTTTTAAGGAACCTCTGTACTGTTATCCATAGTACCTGTAGCAATTTACATTCCCACCAACAGTGCAAGAGGGTTCCCTTCTCTCCACACCCTCTCCAGCATTTATTGCTTGTAGATTTTTTGATGATGGCCATTCTGACTGGTGTGAGGTGATACCTCATTGTAGTTTTGATTTGCATTTCTCTAATGATTAGTGATGTTGAGCATTCTTTCATGTGTTTGTTGGCAATGTGTATATCTTCTTTGGAGAAATGTCTATTTAGGTCTTCTGCCCATTTTTGGATTGGGTTGTTTTTTTGATATTGAGCTGCATGAGCTGCTTGTAAATTTTGGAGATTAATCCTTTGTCAGTTGCTTCATTTGCAAATATTTTCTCCCGTTCTGAGGGTTGTCTTTTTGCACCCAGCAATCCCACTACTGGGCATATACCCTGAGAAAACCATAATTCAAAAAGAGTCATGTACCACAATGTTCATTGCAGCTCTATCTACAACAGCCAGGACATGGAAGCAACCTAAGTGTCCATCGACAGATGAATGGATAAAGAAGATGTGGCACATATATACAATGGAATATTACTCAGCCATAAAAGGAAACGAAATTGAGTTATTTGTAGTGAGGTGGATGGACCTAGAGTCATACAGAGTGAAATAAGTCAGAAAGAGAAAAACAAATACCGTATGCTATCACATATATATGGAATCTAAAAAGAAAAAAAAATGGTTAAGAAGAACCTAGGGGCGGGCGGAATAAAGACACAGACCTACTAGACAATGGACTTGAGGACACGGTTGTGGGGAACGGTAAGCTGGGACAAAGTGAGAGATTGGCATGGACATATATACACTATCCAATGTAAAATCGATAGCCACATAGCACAGGGAGTTCAGCTTGGTGCTTTGTGACCACCTAGAGGGATGGGATAGGGAGGGTGGGAGGGAGACACAAGAGGGAGGAGATATGGGGATATATGTATATGTACGGTTGATTCACTTTGTTATAAAGCAGAAACTAACACACTATTGTAGAGCAATTATACTCCAATAAATATGTTTTTTTTAAAAAAGAAATACCAGTTTGGGGAGCAACAAAAATTATGTTTGGAAATTAATAAAATTTGGTGTCATACACATTAAATTCAGAAAAAAATGTGTATGAATAACCAGGCAAATCACCCTACATTTTGGGGGGAAAAATGCACTGTCAACAACAGAAAGATAATATCTCAGTTTCTGAGTCCGAGCATTTTATTAATCAGTATTTCACAGTTAGGGAAATGCATATCTTAATTTACCATGTTCATTTAAATTCATCCCTTAAATATATGAACTCTTTGAGGAAAGAGAGCATGTCTTACTCATCCATGTATTCTTAGCACATGAACCTGTACCTGCTACATAGTTGGTGCTCAATAAATATCTGATGAACAAGTGAATAATGAATTAATGGGTGAAAGCTATAATGAAGATTCAGTTTTCCTAATTAGAATTTAAAGTTTTACTGTGGGAACAACTGTTTCTAAATTTGGGAAATCAAAAGTTGGGAACTGGATCTCTTCTCTTGCTCTGATCCCTTTGGCAACTTTTCACAAATCCCTGACCTCCTCCTGATCTTTGCTTTTACATTTGGAATAGTGGTCTGAACGTGCTTCTCAGGCATCATAATTCTATTCAAGCAGTATTTTTCCAGTACTTGCAAATTGTTAAGTGAAAGGAGACACATTCACCAAGAGTTATTATTTTATAATGGCATGTAAGAGAAGGGTTCTTCAAATCAGTTTGCGAAAACAGCCACTTCAGCAGCTTCCTATCTCTGCCCCAGTTTTCTAAATCAACCAATAATAATTATTCCCTATAAATCAGACCTCCCGGAAGTTTTCTTCTTCTTTACAGTTGCAGCAAGCTGGCTGCTTTTCCCTCATTACATTTTATGTCTTTGTTTTGTTTGCACAGTTCCCTTTCTTCCTACCATTGTAATTCTTACTGTGTCACAAGATGCTAAATTTATGGGTGCAAAAATGTTGGTTTCTAGCAGCTTTTAATAAAAAAATGTATCCTAATTACAAAAAAAAAGGCATTAAAATACAAAACACTCCACTCTTCGCAAGGATTGATCTACTTGCAAATTCTGACAAACAACCTGTGAAGTGGCAAATAAACCTGAAAGGAACTTTATTTCCCATTTCCTGGCCATTCAGAGATCTACATGCAGCAACACTCAGTAAAAGAACTCCTCTGTACATGGGAGAGAAGTTATTCTATCCACATGATTAGCACCCAATAGGAAAGAAAAATAACAAGCATGATAGAGAAAGCACAGCCAAGTCCAGCTTCTGAAATACTGATGATCTCTTTAGACCGAAGCCCTAAGATACAGCCCTCTAGACTCATAGAGAAAGACTTAGGGATCAAAGAAAGAAAGTCGTGATTGATTACCCTAATGCATTATTTAAGCAGAGGAAATGGTAATATAAACAGTTCTCTGAGAGATCAAATATCAATCAAACATTTACGAAACCCGATATCCGGTGCAATTAATCCTCCCTTTTTTGCGCTATCACTATATATCGAACATATTATGCTATTGCTTTTATCACTCTGTGTTTATATATATATACTCTACCCCAAGAAGACTCAGAGCACTTTAAAAAGTTCAGGAATTCATCATTTTTGCTCACAGAGACTGGCATAAAGATGACATGTTATTGATGCATATTTGTTGGATATATGATTTTGTAAGGAGACTTGCCAATGGTCACTCTTTAAGGACAACCAAGGGAAAGACAAAGTTGCTTTTACTAATTTCTCCATTTCAATCCAGTAACTAAAATCACACCCAAATGTTCTCTATGTGTCCTCCCCCATTTAAACTACTTCTGATTGCTCCACACAATTGGTAAACAAGAACATGTGTTGCTGTTGTTTAAACTTATTAAAAAGAAGATCATATTTTGGGTTCCAAAGCCTACAACATCTAATTATGATATTGTTATGCTTATTTAAAATAACACAGATTATTTTAAAGTGTTTTTACTGAGCTTCCATGAAACCTGAAAAGGACAATCTGAGATTAAAATGACAGTATATTAATATCAAAAAATTGTTTTAGGAGACTAAAAGAAAATTGTAGAGAAAGATTCACTAGCAATAGTCCCATTAACAAATGAACAAGGATGTGAAACTGATCAGCAGTAGCTGAATTATTGAGCCCCAGGCCCTTCTGCTCCAGTTTTATGAGTCAAAAATCAAAACTGCATGAACTAGTGAATACCCAATCTTCACAAACATCAGAGTCAAATTAAAGAAATTACCCAACGAACGAAATGCAGCTCAACAGATCATCAAACCATTAAAACTGCAACTTTATACCAGAAAGAACCATACACACCGCGATCTTGTGCAAACGGAATAATAGTAGCCAGATGGAACAATAAACTCTGATGCTTGGCAACCTGATCCTTGGCACAGTGAGTATATGTCATGTGGAAAGTCAATAGGGGGTCATCATAGAATCATCAAAACGAGGCTCAGGAAATTCACCCCGAACAAAGAGAAGAAAGGCCTTGAATTTTAAGAAGTCAAGATGACAAGATGATATGGGTATAATAGAAACAGCAGGAATGTTAAAGTGGGATAGAGCCAGATACTAACAATAAACCTACCACCTATTAGTTGTGGCATCAAATTGTTAGCTCTTTCGTTTCTTCTAGAACCTAAGAGTCAAGGCACGCACGTCATAGAGTTGCCAGGATTAAATATTAGATTCTTCTAAGTCAGAGCACACTCTCTCAGAGACTCAACCTGTAAAACATTGTTGGTTGTTTGAGGAAACAAGTAAGAACTACTGAATGGTGGCAATCACATCATAGGTTTTCTTCGTTAATATTCTCACCACTACAAAACTGCTAGAACTTCTAACTAAATTGTGCAGTGTTCTGGATTTCAAAGTGGCTGCCTGTGACAGACACAATGCTCTGTGTTCAAGGCATTCTTCCTGGACACACAGAAGGAGGTTTCCAAGCCTCATATAAAATTAGGCTGAAGTGATGGGACTGGGTTCTGGCCAATTAGATGCAGGCAGAAAGAATATGCCACTTCCAGTCCTGCCCTTAAAATCCCTTGTGGAAACAGAATTACATCTTTCAGTCACTGTTTTTCCACCCTGCTATGTAAAATTCTTTTTCCGCCCCTTGGTAATGTCTTTTGCAGATTCTAAACTTTCCAATTATTTTAAATTGTTAAAACATAATCCAATCCAGTTTAAAACTTCAGCATTCAAAAATTCCCTACCCCCTTCCCCAACACAAGCTACTGTGGCCTTGGCCTCCCAGAGTGGAGAAAGATCATGAGAATGAATGGCTGCACCCCCCTCCCTCCTCTAGGTAGAGACATTGATGTTGCGCTCGGGGAGGAAGGGTGGAGTATGGGGTCTTCTTCAATAGATGTCCATTTGTCTGTCACTGGTGAGGATTAAGTCCCTCACTCTGGTTGGTTTGGGTTTTGTCTGGCCTCACTCTGGTTGGTTTGGGTTTTGTCTGATGTTCATTGCCTCCTTTCCTGTGTTTGTCTTCACATCAGCGCACGATTTTCTTGGCTTCTCTTCTCTGGCTGTCTCACCTGTTCAGTGGAGCAACTATTTCTTGCATAAACCTTGCCAGCTACACAATGCCCCTCTCCCTTCTTCAGGTTGGCTGTCTCTTTGCCAGGCCTAGGGGACCCAGGAAGCCCTCAGCTGCTGGTTCTTCTCTAGCATCTGAACTTGTCTATGGAGAGCCCCAGAACTGTCAGGTCTGACCACTCTGAGGGCAAAAATGAATGGAATGAGGTGGAGTCCCCTCATATTCTTCTCAAACACACTTCATCGTAGTCCTTTCAAGCCTGTGGCTGTGCACCACACCAATGGTCTCCCACCTCCAAATCCCCACAGCTAAGTCACGCATGAGTCCTCATGGTTATTAACACCCATGCCCACTCACCCAAGAGCTCGCCCTGTGTGCTTTGGAGGCAGCACCGGTGTGGGCGAGCTGAATTTTTAGCTCAGCAAGTATTTCACCAAGGAATCAGATGGCCCTTCTTTCAAGCGCTCCTGATTTTTATAGGCGATTCTCTTGCTGCTTCACTTGCTCTGCTGCATTCCAACAGGATAAGGGAAAAATCTTCTCTCTAAGAACACAACTCTCACCATAAGGCCAGCCACATGATGGTTCTAGTCACTACTCCAGTCCCCTTCTCGTTTAGATTCAAGTGGGGATGTGGGGAAGCAATGAAAGAGGAAGCATTTCTTCCAACTCTCAAAAACCTTCAGGGAAGTGTCTTGCCCAATGATGGGTAATGCCCTGTGGCTCTCCTGAGAAGATGCAGACTTGAAGACTTCTGTTTTCAGCTTTTGCCTCAGTCCAATTCTGGTACAACAGCAGAAAACTGATTCAAGATTCTGTTAGCTTGGGACTTCAATACTAAGTCATATGCAGCATTCTTGAAGCCAGATTTCTAGGACAAGAACAACACTTTATCTCAAACATTTTGCCATAAAGATCTTTCTTCCTAATTTGGGGTTTTTTTTATCTGATCTCATGTCTCTCTCTCTAAACTGGACTATGAGTTATTTAAAGGTAGGAACCATATTATACCCATCATTATGTCCCCAGAAATTAGCAAATGCTCAACACTCAGTAGCTACTCAATAAACCTTCAATTATTAGTGAGTCACCGATCAGAATGGCCATTATCAAAAAATCTAGAAACAATAAATGCTGGAAAGGATGTGTTGAAAAGGGAACCCTCCTGCACTGTTGGTGGGAATATAAATTGATACAACCATTATGAAAAACAATGTGGAGGTTCCTTAAAAAACTAAAAATAGAATTACCATATGACCCAGCAATCCCACTACTGGGCATATACCCTGAGAAAACCATAATTCAAAAAGAGACATGTACCACAGTGTTCATTGCAGCACTATTTACAATAGACAGGACATGGAACCAACCTAAATGTCCATTGACAGATGAATGGATAAAGAAGATGTGGCACATATATACAATGGAATATTACTCAGCCATAAAAAGGAAAGAAATTGAGTTATTTGTAGTGAGGAGGATAGACCTAGAGTCTGTCATACAGAGTGAAGTAAGTCAGAAAGAGAAAAACAAATAACGTATGCTAACAGATATATATGGAATCCAAAATAAAAAAATGGTACTGATGAACCTAGTTGCAGGGCAGGAATAAAGATGTAGATATAGAGAATGGACTTGAGGACACGGGGTAGCAGGGGGAAGCTGGGACGAAGTGAGAGTAGCATCGACATACACACACTACCGAATGTAAAATACTTGGCTGGTGAGAAGCAGCAGCATAGCACAGGGTGATCGGCTTGGTGCTTTGCGATGAGGGTGGGATAGGGAGGATGGGAGGGAGGCTCAAGAGGGAGGGGATATGGGGACATATGTATGCATATGGCTGATTCACTTTGGTGTACAACAGAAACTAATACAGTATTGTGAAGCAATTATACTCCAATAAAGATCTATTAAAAAAATAAAATAGGAGTTCCCTGGGGGCACAGTGGTTGAGAGTCCGCCTGCCAATGCAGGGGACACGGGTTCATGCCCCGGTCCGGGAAGATCCCACATGCTGCGGAGCGGCTGGGCCCGTGAGCCATGGCCGCTGAGCCTGCGCGTCTGGAGCCTCTGCTCCGCAGCGGGAGGGGCCACAACAGTGAGAGGCCCGCGTACCGCAAAAAAAAATAAATAAATAAAATAAAATAAAATAATGAGTGAGTGAGTGAGTGAATGAATGAGTGAGCTTCCTGATTTGTTTATCTGCCTTAGCCCAGGTCATCTAAAAAAGCAGAACCTGAGGCAAGGACTAAAGAGCTGATACTTCATTGAAAAGGTGCAAATCCAGAGTGGTACAGGGAAGGAAATAAGGGGAAGCAAGCTAAGGAAAGATGGGCAGTGAGAGGCAGTGTGCTGACACGCCAGTCAGCACTTCACAGTGAGCCATGAGGAGGTGCTGCACACCCCTCGCCAGGCACATTCCCTCAGCAGGCAGGACTTCTCCAGAAGGCTGGCAAGAAGAAAGTGCACCTTGGAGCAGTCCACCTCAGAGGGGAAATGACAGGAAATTTATCTTCCCAGTTTCCATTTCCACTGGTGAAAATTTACTCTATGAGAGCTGGCTTTTCCACGCTTCTGAATTCTGTTATCTGACCCTTTGATGGTTGCCCAGGAAAGCTGGTTCTGTTCCCCAGGGTGTGCCATTTTATCTAAGTTCAGAAGTGAAGGGATTGCTCAGTGTGGCTTCATCTTGGAGCATCAGGGCTTCTCGGCACACCCCCACCTACACGGGGTGCTTGGCAAGGATGCTAGGAGAGGCGGCACCTGCAGCACAGCCTGGGAGGCAGTTGGCAGCTTTGGAAAGAAGGATACCAGAAAAAATTGCACGAGGTTTACATTCACTTACTACATTTTCTCTTTGAACTCACTAGGAAGAAAACAGTAAGTATGCTTTGTGATTTAGAGATTTTCAGGGACTGTACTTCTCTGTAATTTGAAGATAAAGGACACTGAATTTGACTAAGTGCTACATAGCTGTACACCATTTCATGTTGCCTCTAACATAAGGATAACATTTTGCTTTCTTCTGGCAGGAAATTAAGCTTTGCTTAATTTGTCCTTTCTGATTCTTGGAAGAAGTTCTATTCACTCCATGCTCAGAAATGGGACTGGAACCCTACTGATGAATTAAAGCAGCAGTGAACCTCTGCCTATTCCTGGGCAAGCCAGGGCACACTCTGTCACTCTTTGATTGCTGCAGAGATACCCAATCTTTCGAGTCCTTTGATAAGATCCTCTTTCCCATGTTTCACATATCATTAGAGGGGTGGGTGATGCCAGAGGTCTTCCGCAGGGGAGGCAGCAGAGTACATAAACCAAAGCTGGTCTGGACAAAAGAGAGAGGGGAATATTAAAAACATGTAGAGCCTGGGTGATTTCCTCATTCATCTTTGACTGATGGAAGAAGGTCTGCTGCTCAGTGAAGGCTGGGTCCCCAGTAATGAAGCTGTCTCCAGCACTGAGAGCTGCTTGGCCACGGCACATAGCTCAGAATTCCTGCAACTGCCTGGGTGTCAGAAGTCATCAATTGTCCCAGACTCACCTGCTGGACTCAGAGTTGGACTGTGGGGCTAAAACATCATCATTCTCTCAGATGAGACCCACACTTACCTCTTCATCATCGGTATCCCTTCCCCTCCCCCAAATATTCCCATTGATCAAGTCCCGTTATTTCTCCTGGTACCGAGTCACAGAACATAGAGTAGCATCATCATTCTTCCTCACGGTTCCTATCCACCAAGGAATTATATCCTTCCCTTTCACATGAGTTACTGTCCAACAGCCCAGATCTTTGCCTTCTGTGTGGCCTGCATATGGAGTGAAGGATAAAAGAAGTCTGGGAAGCTCTGTTCTGAGCTAAGCAGTTCTCTCCATCATTTCTGCCATTTGGTCAAAAGGCCCTTCCATCCATCCACAACCACAGAGTACTCTCCAACTAAACCATGGAGCATACATGGAAAGAGTGCCTTGTCTTCGAATTGGAGACCACCTTATAGCTCATCTGAATCCAATCACCTGTGCATTTCAGGGATCCCATATGCTGATGGTCGTCCTTTTCTCAGTTTAAACTCTTCCAGTGGAGGGAGGTAAAGACTGTCCCAAAGCTGTCACTTCATTGATGGAAATATCTAATTTTATAGGATTGGTCTAGCCCCAACCCCTTCTCAATTATCATAAAAATGTAGTTTCCACAAATATTTTCTCCTAAATTATCCAGCATTATCCTTTTTAAATATTATATATGAAACTGTACCCAATATTTCAGCCATGATTTCATCAATGAGGCATACAGTAGGACCCTTGCCTTAGTGCATCTCTTCCTTTTATTTCTATAAATAATACCCAAAATTGCATTAAATAATATATAGTATAGTAAAAGCTGCATGATACTTTGGTCCATATAAGCTTATAAACTAAAGCTCTGGAAAGATCTTTAATGAATACTTTATTTTAAGCTATATATCCCTCTAGTTTGTAACTCAGTTGTTTTTTTTTTTACCCTTACTGTAGTATTTTATATTTACTCCTAATTAAATTATATTTGGTTCATTGTTTCAACTATTCTGCTTCTGACTCTCATCAGTGTATTAACGTTCCCTTCCAGCTTCCTATCACTCCAAAATGTAATCAGTGAGTTATAATCTCATTCTGATCATTAATAGAAACAAAAAAGTAAGGCTCTGAACCTAGAAACCTCATAGAGAGAGAGTTCAAAGCCCACATTAACACATTAGTCAACATTCTTTGAGTACATATTTCAGCACTTATGAACCTAGGTAATTCCACACATTTAACCATCTTCAATTCAACCCATAAACATTTGCTTAGTCTCTACTGTGTGCCAAGAAATACAAATATAATAAAATCTATTCCCTGCCCTGGAGAGGCTCACAGTCAAATGAGGAAACGATCATGCAGTCAATAAAGCAGTTCCCTATGATGGGTCCTATGCTACAAGTGGACTTGCAGTCCAAGAGGAGCTCAAGAAGGAGGACTGGACTCTACCTGGGGTTGTTGAGGAAACCTCAGAAAAGAATGTAAGATTCTTCCTTCCCCTCTGCCATTTTTTTTTTTTTGAGTTATGTCTCAAGAATGTGAAAAGGTAGACTTTTACTGTAGTCTAACAGCAAGGGTGGTTGGTAAAGGAGGAAAAATATTGATTCTGCTTAGGACTACCCAAGGACAGGTCCCTTTCACATGATTACCTCCCCTCTAGACTAGGGTCTCAGTTTCCCATCCTCCAGCTCTAGGCTTGTAACTGTCATAGGCATTAAAGGGAGAGTTGTACACATAGAGTGAGATATACATGGAGCAGACAGGCATCATTCATGCCAGGCTATCAGTGGACGATACTGCTGTCAGAAAGGTAGGTCATAAAGGACAATGGGAAGGTCAAGTAGCAATGCCAAGTGCCAGGTGCTCACTAGATCTAGTCCTCTCATTTCAGGCCTCTACTTTTCATTATCTACTCTCCACAAGGAAAGGTTTTATTTTTATACATCAAAGTATTCTTCCACATCTTTTTTCTAGCCCAGAGTTTTTTGTTTCCCTGAAGACTTAGATTTTTGAAATCCAAAGCCAACAACAGACTATCTTTTTCCACAGCTTCTTTTTGATGTGTCTTTTCTTACCTAAAGTAATGTTTGCAGACAGCCTAGTTGACTCAAGGAGGGCCAAGGTTGGAAAGGACTTTTTTTAAATGTTGGTTAATATTCCAAAAGTATTATCCTGCCTCACACAAGGAGGCAATTATCAGCAGATGAGGAGAGGACGAGCTTCCAAACAGAGATTAGAGCATGGGCAAAATGCATGAGAAAGCACAACTTATGGGCAATTTTTCCAATATTTTACTAAAATATGGATATTTTCCATCTAGTACATTCCCATAATAAAAACCCTCAATGAAAAGAACAAACAAAGGAAATCAGATAAGTTTAGTCAGACTTCGTCATTTGGAACTCATTATTTTCAATAATCTCAACTTCCTTTCCAAACTACTCACAATCCTTCTCTAAATATTTTGTCCCTGAATTTGACCAGGGATTGATGTCACATTAATTGATGTGTTCTTTTCAGAATTCATCTTACTTCCCTTTTTGAAAATTAGTGATTTTCCCATTTCTATCATCCAGCACCTTTTTTATTTCTGGCAATTCTCTTTAAAAAGGAAAAGAGAAATTTTAACGCATGTGTTGAGTACTTACTATGTTGCTGGCACTGTCTTAAGTATTTACATCTATTAAAATTCAGGCTGGTAACCACGCCTTCCTGCCTTTTCCAACATGAAGGTCATTGCTTTCATGTAGAGGATGGAAACAAAATAGACATTGAATCATTCTCCTTCCTTTCATCAGTTAACTATACACCATCTGCCCAAGAGGTAAGCCCATCCTTTCCTGGTTCTTCTTGCTTTAAATATGGATAAATGAAACACTTCATTTTCTGTAGCACACATTTCATTGAGCTGCACTGATTCTTCATAGTTTTGTCAATGTTGTCCTTGCAAGTTTATTCCACTCTTTGGTATCCATCCCACGAATACAAAGGGCCAACTGTATAGTTATTGAAAAAAATCCATGTATAAGTGGACTTGTATAGTTCAAACCCATATTGTTCAAGGGTCAGCTGTATATACTCCTTTTGTAACAAATTAAATCCAAGCTCAGAGATGTCCATGAAGTCACACCACCACTACTTTCTTTTTCAAAGGAATAATATGTGACCTCAATGTCAGCCTTTTCTCTTTTCTAAACTCTCCTGCTGCTCTTAGCCATCTTTTATGTGAACTATTTGAAATATATCCCTCCTAGGATCTAAGATAAATGCCTGACTATGATCGCCATTTGCTCTCATCGCTATTATGAATACTGTTGTTAATATTCTTCCAAGTTGTCCTTCAATTCTACTTCAATTGTCTTGGTCAGAAATGAGTCTAAAATTAGAAATCTTCCTTCATCTTTTTTATTACCTTTCAAGGGATGAAATCCTCAGCAGGCGTCCTCAAACCCCGGGCCACAGACCGATACCGGTCTGCGGCCTGTTAGGAACCGGGCCACACAGCAGGAGGTGAGTGGTGGGCTAGCAAGTGAAGCTTCATCTGCCGCTCCCCACCCTGGACCGTGGAAAAACTGTCTTCCACGAAACCGGTCCCTGGTGCCAAAAAGGCTGGGGACCCCTGCTCAACAGGACAAGTCAAGAGTTCATCAGAAACTGGGGAAGATATTCTAATGTCAAATACGTAGAAAGAAACCATGAAGAAAACTATGAAAAATTTTAAATTCCTTATGGCCTAAAAGACTGCTTCCAAAATCACAAGCAAGTCTCATATGTGGAAAAAATTATTATCAAAAAATACTAGTATATTCTACAATAATGGCTATAATCAAGAGATCTAGATTCTAATCTCAGACATATTCTTTAATGACTGTGGGACCTAAAACAAACCAGCTAAACTCTCTGGGACTCATGAAGAATATCTTCATCTGAGAAATGTAGATCTTCATTATTTCTGAAAACTTCAGAGTATTGTTATTAGAATCTTACAAAAACACTTTGAAAACTGTAAATGCCATATATAAGACATTGTCATATTATTGTTCCTTTACTTCATCTATTATCCTCCTTGGTATCAAGTTTCTGAGTATTTGCCTCTCTCCTTTTCTTAAGCCAATAAACATTCTAATAAATGCATTCTTCTGGGACTTCATAAGGTGACTTTTTTTTCCCCAAGGAGATCATCATTATGATATAAAATCACAATCCAGAAAAACAAATCCTATTCCTCAATATGACCTAGGTCACCAGAAGTTATGGACTGAATGTTTCCCAGCAAAATATCTATGTTGAAACCCTACTCCCCAGTGTGGTAATACTGGGAGGTGGGGCCTTTGGGAGTTAAGGAAGGATTAGATGAAGTCCTGAGGGTGAAGCCCTCATGAATAGAATTAGTGTCTTCAAAAGAGTCACAAGAGGGCTTCCCTAGTGACGCAGTGGTTGAGAGTCCGCCTGCCGATGCAGGGGACACGGGTTCGTGCCCCGGTCCGGGAAGATCCCACATGCCGCGGAGCGGCTGGTCCTGTGAGCCATGGCCGCTGAGCCTGCGCGTCCGGAACCTGTGCTCCGCAACGGGAGAGGCCACAACAGTGAGAGGCCCGCGTACCGCAAAAAAAAAAAATCGACATATAAGTGGACCCACACAATTCAAAACCTGTGTTCCTCAAGGGTCAGCTGTATGTATACACCAGTGTCTTCTAGTGACAGCATACGCACACCTCATGGATCAGAACCAAAAGGCTATGAGCTTAATGAGCTTCATCATTCTTTGTAGGGTCTCCTCTGACCTCAATGGCTATATTCAGCCTCTCTCTTTTTTTCTCTCTCTCTCTCCCTCTCTCCCCATCTCCCACATTCATGCAGATAAACACCATCAAGGATGATTCTATCTCAGTGCTCTGTTAGGAAGCATATGGAGAAAAACATTGAGAAAGAAGCCCGATCCCAACATGAGACTTCTGGTGATGTAGCATCATTCATAGAAAGTTCAGGTGTTTTCTGAAAAAGACAGGAGTGTTCTTGAACTTCTAGCTTTCCGTAAGGTTCAGGGCTGCATTCACAACCAGGCCACACCACCAACCTGTCAGCATTCACCTAAATCACAGGCTAATTTCTTAGGATGAATTTAGGAGGCACACGAGGGTCCGGTTTCCAAACCCAAGCCAACAGTAACATGATATAGCTACTACAAGGAATTAAATTAATGGATTTAGAAATAATATATTCACCAACTTAAAGGTGATCAAATTGTAAGAGTAACTATCACACCCAAGGGATTAACCACACCCAGGGGTTATCAGCACTTCATTCAATCCCCCTTTGTTTTATAATGTTTTATGATACATGATCTACCCTGATGTCTGCAAATGAGACAACAGCAATGCACTGAACATCTCAATAGATGACAATAATAACAGTTAGAATTTATTGATCAGTTACCATGAGCCAGGCACCAGGCAAATACACTATAAAAAATTGTCTCGGTCTTCACAACAATCCTATAAAACAGGTTAGGGAATCCACCCTAAATTAGTTATTATTTCTCATTCTCCAGAGAAGCAAAATAAAGTTTACACAAGTAATCTGCTCAAGATTTATTTAACAAGTGAGTGGCAGAACAGAAATTCACAGCCAGGTCTGGGGGGACTTTGAGCCACAACACCTAACCAGTCTCAGATTGTTGTAAAATGGGGCATGGCACAAGAAGAGGAAGTGAGTCTTTCATTTTTAAGCAGTTATGAAATCAAGACCAAAATTAGACATGGCTAAGGATGTCCATAACCCCATATGCTGTCAACTCGGGGATCAGCAATAGCTCTGATGAGGTGAGCAAAGGGAAAGATGATTGTTATATATAATACATCATGCAATAGTATTATACATCATTTGACTAAAAGATATATATTATATATCACATACCAAATATTACATGTTACGGGTTATACATTATGTATGATAGCACAGAAGTCCAGCCGAGGACTGTGATATGCAAGTCTCACGGATGCCAGTCCCAGGCCCTCAACAGAAGAGAGACAACACACGAGTTAAGCTTTCATCTTTCCCACTATTACTGAGCCACGAAAGTGTCACATAAGTATGATAAACCCATATGAGTGAACTCATATTATACATGGCTTAAATATCCTTAATTTATAAAATGTGAGAGGTACAAACAGGATAAAATTTGTTTATCAACCCCCTTAGATGATTGGCATGTTGGGAAAGACTAAACACACATACATAAAAAAAAGCCAAGTACACATTTAACTGAAAGTACTGTAGCCATGTCACAGGCACAACTTTCTAGCGTCAGGGCAAGCAAGCATTGGGGGAAGGCTTTACCAAGTTTGGTAGGGAAATAGCACTTCCCTTTGAAGAACCTCTCTACCTGTCTCATCAGTCTTGCTTTCAATCTGCTTCCTCAAATTTCTTTTTATCAATATTTTAACGACTTTTATTTCAGCATATAATCATTAATTAGAAAAAGCTGTGAATTTATTAACTTTTTCTTCCTGCTGTAACACTTTAATTCGTAGGATACGGTTTTAAGCAGAAATGTGATTCCTGACAAAAGCAGTGTCCATGAGTAAATAAAAACAACTTTGAATGTCATATGACTTGCATAGAAGAAGGGTTTCTATGGATGGGGGAGGAGTGGGCAAGAGAGTGGGGAAGTCGAGTTCCATCTGGAATTTCAGACACACTGATATTTAGAAGCACATGTTTATCTTGAGTTACAATATCGGAAGAGAAGCGTGAACAAGATACTAATTGCTCAATTTGCCCATCGCCCAGGAAGATACGAACAGACTGAACAAGACAGAGATAACCTAATATAGAAAGAGCATTCCCTTCACAAACTGGCCCAGCCTACTCATCCAGGGTCAGCTCTTCCTACTACCGTACACTACAGTTACTATGGAAATGCCCCAAAGTGCCATACTCTCTCACACCTCTGTGCCTCCACCCAGGCTGCTTCCTCCCTGGATACCTTCGTCCACGTTTTTACCTGGAAAAATCTAACTCTCCTTTTAAGGTCAGGCTCAACTACTATTTCCTCTATTACTAAACTCTCTTCTCTGCTTCCACTGGTCTTTATAAATACATCTCTTGTAGCATTCACCATACACCACATTACATAGACTTGATTATTCATTGCAGGCTTCTGGATCCAATAGCTATGGTCACATTGGCAAACAGATACAATCAAGGGCAGTTCTGTCTGTATACTTGGCTTAAAAACCACACAGATAAAGGTGTTGAAAAAGTGGCCAGATCTTTACACAAGACTTCTGGGAATTTAGCTCATTCACAGAAACTCTGTGAACCGCTCTCACACACCCCATGAAGAGAAGAGGAGAAGAGAGATTATTTTCATCTGCCGGACATGCTCAAGTATGAAGACAAGGTCTTATTTATTTCGCACGCTCAGTGCTGGACCTGGTGCTTTGCATGCACAAGGTGTTCAATGAGTGTGGGCTGGAGGAACTTTTGGAGATGCAAGGTCATGATGTTCCTATGAACTATGCTCTCACAGTCTTCCCAAATAAGCAAATATGGAGCAAATCAACTGCTGACATGCCTTGGGTCCTTGTTTAATAACTCAGAATACTTTGCTAAAGTTTTATAAGATAGAATACCATTTAGAAATCACATGTCATTTCCCATAAACAAATTGGTACTCACTGAGTAGCAAACTCTTCAGACCCACTTTTGTAGAGATAAGGTTCCCCAGCTCTCAAAGAAATACAGTCATTGTTCTCATAACTTTTTTGAATAGAATTTGATCGATTAAAGCTGAACCAAAAGCAGGTGGCTTTGGAGTGAGTGGATATATGCAGTTCCCAGCAATGTCATTATATTGTGCCTTAAAGTAGATGACCAAGACAGAGCTTGAATTATTATGCAGGCAGCAGGAAATAGTGAAATTGATAGACTTCTTGATCTTCGGTGATAATAATAATAATGACGATCATATCCTGGGTTCCATCTCACAAAATGGCACATGGATTTCTAGGGGCCTCTCTAAAGAATTAGAAGTTGAAGCAGAAAAATGAAATATGATGCTATCTGGATGATAATTGGAGAAATATTACTTAGGACAAAAGCATTAGTAAAGAGACCAATTTCTGAGACTCTCTTTTTCTCTTGCAGGTTGATCCTGCCTTCTGGTCTCAGGAAATCTTTTGAGTTTTATTTATGAGAATTCACGCTTTGCTATCCTCAGCTGTTAAGTTAGTCAGTGGCCACCCTCTGCCTCACCTTCACTCGGGAGACAGAGGAGAAGCAAATCAGCTCTGTGCCTGGACTTGGGGAACGTCTCCACTCAAAAGGAACAGTTTAGTTACTGTCCTTCCCCTTCGGAACATAGGTTCATGTAGTTTCTACGCCCTTAACTATGACTTGAATAAAATTATATGCTATGATTTTTTTAACTGTCTTTTCAAGAAGGATGGTACTAGTGCTGACTTCCTTTTGTCTCTAAACATTAGTTGTCTTCTCTACAACCTACCTTTATTTACAACTTTCTCCCCAGAGCCACGAAAAAAGACCTGAGTTAGCTGTCAGGAATCCTCAGTTCTAGCCCAATGCTACTAACTAGCTAGTAAACCACTTAATATTTTAATAGTACTTTCAAGGTTTATAAAGCCACCATTAATTTGGGTCCCCTCAACAGCCTTAAGAGCAAGGTTAGATATGACTGCCGCCTAGAAGATGAAGAAACATCAGCTGCGAGAAGCTACGTATGCGGGAAAGACTTAAAACTCTGAGGACTGTATGTGATTGGGTGAGCAACAGTCACTGTCCCCCGGACAGAGCAGAGGTCTGCCCTAGCCTAGTGTCTCTTCTTCTTTGCTCTCCAAGGTACTGTTATCACTTTAATATATTTCAGTTATTTCACATTAAGCTCCAATTTTTATAACGTTTGAGTTAGATGGCTTATTCTCAATTTTTTTGTTGTCCCTCCATGTGTTATATAGGCCTACCTAGTGGTGCTAGGTGTGAGGAAATACTTATGATTTTAAAGCCAGGAATCCAGATGGAAGCTCTCGAATGTTAACTGGCCTATGCATATCAACATCCAAGAATCACCAGATGAGAACATCAAGAGAAGCACTTCCAGAACAGGAATAAGGACTGAATTTGCCAGGCTGTCATGACCACTATGTGTTAGGAGATGAGGGTTGTTATGAGGATCTGAGGGACTGAACTGCAAGGAATGTAGCAATCTGCCAGCAGGGTTTAACCTATACCTATATTTACATTCAAAATGCCAGCAAATATCAGGAACTTTGCCTAAGATTCTGGAAGTTACATTTGGCTTCTGCGTTTTCCACATTGCCTCCAGAAGCCTAGGAAGGTCAGGTTACAGGGGGAAGGCGCTTATCAAAGCTAAGTCACAGAGATCATTAACTGTCACAGGTGGTACTTGAACTCTGATCTCTTGACTCCAGTTTTCTTTCTGCTCCACTAGTCTGCCTCTTAGCTTCTCTAAGTCTCTGTTTCCACATCTGCTAAATGAGAGGTTGGAGTAGATGCTAAGGTCGCTAACACCTCAAATGCTATAATTTCTTTTCCTTCTAGTAGCATCCCAGCCTAGCTCAGACCCCTCCCTTGTCACAGCAAACACGGATATTCCTCTCTTCCACATCACGCTCACTCTCTTCTAATCCAAGAAAATGGACTAAAAGGAAGCCCAATTTTCCTACTCAGGACTCAGCGACGGCTTAAAACAGAAAGTCTCAGTGAGAAATCACATGTACCAGTCTTATTGTGGACAAAGGATCATTATGTTTGTTTACTTAGGGCCAAACAAGCCATTCTTTAAAGTTTAATTACCAAGGAATCAGACAACTTCCTCTATATATTGAATGCCTGAGTGAATATGGAATTTGTTTTGCCGCCATTCAAACTCAATTTATTTTCTTCCCTCCCCTTTCCCTTTCCAGTGCCACTCTGGTGACTTGCTACTCACTCTTGAAAAATCCATATATTTCTCAAGCTAGGTCAGAAAGCTGGTTGGAGACTCCTGGTCACCAGTGGGTCAAGCATGTGTTACCTCAGAGAACCACTTATGGCATCTGAAAAAAGAGAAAAGAATAAGTAATAACTTGGCCATCGATTTCAGGAAAAAAGAAAGTCAAACCAGAGTAATCAGGCGCTAAAAGTGTATCTCAAGTAGGCAGCAACTTTAAGGAACACTTTCAACAGGGAGAGTTTACTTGGACCTATGGGACAGGCACTCCCACTGTGCTCCAGGATGGGTGATGGTTTCTGGGTAGAAGTGAAGGGCGTGCAGTCATTCCTGATCCACAACCCGGGCTGCTTCGACCACTTCCAGGGGCTCAATGCAGCTGAGACTCTAACACTCACTGAACCCTAATCCTCTGCCCGTTTGCTTTACTCCTCAGGACTTAGACATCCTATAAGTACGGCTGCAACACTTCCAGGTGATCCCAGGTGCCTTCATTCCCCTGTTCTCCGCAGCGCATGTGTCTGTGTCCCTTTACCATCTTTGGGCCTCAGCTCCCATCACAGAAGTTTCCAGCCCACTCACATCAGTCACAGTTTGCATTCGCTGATTTGAGTTCATAGTCAGAATCTTCATCCTCCAGGATTCCAAACCGCACACACAAAAACTAATTAATTAATAAACGTTAATGGCCATGAATTTTGTCTTGATAATTAATGACATTCCTTGAGATAAGTATCAGTAAGAATAAAACTGCTCCACATTTCTTTTCTAAAGAACTCATTAAATTAATTTGGATAAGGGGCAGGGCCCTGGGGTGGCATTCTCAAATGAAAATACCCACAGAAGCTGGCAAGAGGGATGCTTGCCAAGAACAACGCACAGCAGCCCTGAAGACACACCTCAGTTCTCCTTCCAAGAGAAAGGCGCTGTAGAAAACAAACTTATGGTTACCAGGGGATAAGAGGGGGGAGGGACCAATTGGGAGATTGGGACTGACATATAAACACTACTCTATATAAAAAAGATAACTAATAAGAACCTACTGTATAGCACAGGGAGCTCTACTCAGTACTCTGTAATGGCCTATATGAGAAAACTCTACTCAGTACTCTGTATGGCCTATAGCTGATTCACTTTGCTGTACACCTGAAACTAACACAACATTGTGTATCAACTATACTCCAACAAAAATTTTTAAATTTTAAAAAGAGGGAGAGAGAAAGGTGTGGAGTGCTGTTAGCGGACAACCCCCAGCTTCAGTGTCTTTGGGCCAAGGCTATGCTCCATGCTCTCCCTGAGCACAGCAGTTCTAGAACCTCATAATTTTTGCCCAGCACAGGATTCCTCCAACAAATAATCATTGTCTATAGCTCCCCCTTGGGCTAGATGAGACGTTCTGAGAATTGCACTGAGGTCTGAGGATCTTTCCACCCAATCCTCCTTTCTTTCCCCTCTCCATTCACAGGGTCAGACCAGCATCATGGTCTGAAGACTTCCTCTTCCTACTCCTGTTCCCTCTCCTCTTCTATCTTTTGTGGGCTTGACCTCCAAAAACATTTTTGCATTTTTAATTTTGTCTCTGTATCTGCTTCTTTGGGATCTGTAGATCCCAAACTGACATACAAGGAGATGGTGACCCTCTCAGGTGAGGACAGAACTAGAAAGGCTGTAAGGGCACTGACTCATTTACCATTTTATCCTCAGTGCCCAGTAGAATGAATATGACATTCATGGGCCACAGGCTCCAAAGTGTGATAATGGGTGGATGCCACACTGATATCCATTGAGACACGAGTTCCCATCTCGTCCCAGTGATCAAGCCACTCAGGTCACCAAGTCATCCACGTAGTGACCCCAAGGTCTCTCCAGATCCACCAGTTACTTCCAGGCCCTTTTTAGAAAGGTATGAAAAATTGTTGGCTCTTTTCCCACTATACCCTGGAGCCACAGAAAGGCCACTGTAGCAGTTTCAGGCCCTCTCTACCTAGACACTGTGTCACCACTGCTCACTGCCCTCCACCAATCCCCATATTTTTGGGCACGGAGGCTTTCCATAACACTTACCCCCCACCCCCAGGCTTTATTTGATTTTAAAACTCAATCAGGGACCTCCCTGGTGGTCCAGTGGTTAGGACTCCATGCTGCCAATGCAGGGGGCATGGGTTCGATCCCTGGTCAGGGAACTAGGATCCCACATGCCACATAGCCAAATAAATAAATAAAGCAAGACCCTGGAGAATCAAAAATAAAAATCCATCAGTGAAACAAATGAAAATCCATGCATTATTCCTACCTTCTATCAAATTTCCAAACCTATTTGATATTCATGTGGCTGACTTGTTATCAATCAGGTTTCAGCTCATATGGGACCTTCTCAGAGAGGTCTTCCATGGATATCTAATGTAATATCGTACCCCGTCTCCTATTACCCTCTTTTATTTCTTCATAGAACTTACCACTATCTGAAATTTTCTTATTTGTTTACTTGTTTACTATTTCTTTCTTATTGTAGAAAATACACTTCAGAAGAAACAAGATGTTAAGTGTCTTGTTCTCTCCTGTGTCCACAGATCCTAAAACTCTGCCACGCATGTACTTGAATGAATGACAGAAATGGCCCCTGTTTCCATGGAGCATACAACCTAACTAAGAAGGCAAAAACTGAGTAGTAATTGCAGAATCTTTTAGAATCTCATTTGGGGAATCCAAACGCCAACTCAGAGACCATACTTTTCCAGTAGCCTCTTCGTTCTTCATTCACTGTTCCATTTGGCTATGAAAAAGTCCACGTGTAAACAACTACGCCACTTTCACCCCAGAGAAAACTGCCTTTGGTGCTAAATCTGAGCCAGTAGTCTAAAAACTTTTTTGGTCATCTATCTTTATCATTAATCAATTTTTTAACAACCCTCCCGATATATGCTTATTTATTTATAAATTATATGTAGTACCACAGTGCTAATGTATTGTGTGCATTTTAAAAACATTACCAAAAATTGAAACATAAACAGATGAGATAAAAATAGAAATATAAATTCTGGTTTTTCAAGTTTATGGTTACCAAAGGGGATAGTGGGGTGGGGGAGAGATAAATTAGGAGTTTGGGATTAACATATACACGCTACTATATATAAAATAGGTAAACAACAAGGAACTACTGTATAGCACAGGAACTATACTCAATGTCTTATAATAACTTACAATGGAAAACAATCTGAAAAAGAATATATGTGTATGTATAATGGATTCACTTTACTGTACACTTGAAACTAACACACCATTATTTAAAAAGTTTTCAATTAAAAAAAATTTTTTTAAAAAACCTTTTTTCCTTTTTCCCCCTTTAGATCATCTTGTATACCCCCTAGAGTATGTACAGCATATTTTGAAGACCACTAAGCACAGGAATTTTTATCTAGAGACAGAAGTTGCCAGGAGTTAGTGGTAGGAGAGGCGCTAAGTACAAGGCACTAAGTAATGCTGAGAAAACAAACAAAAAAGGAATCCTAAGAGTAGTTAGACATTGAGCATTTTATTTTTCTGACCAGTGATAAATCCTGTAAAAACCCACATTTCCCTCCATGTTCCCATGTTACCTCTAGAGATCAGAGTCACATCAAAGCACAGGAAACAATGTACCTTTATGGCCACCTCATTAATTCTTGAACTCTATAGCCAACTATGGCAGATGGCTACAACAATATCTCCCACTACGCATGCTCTTCTGCAACGTGACCTTGCCACCTCCTCAAGAGGTGCAGTTCCCCTCCCCTTGAATCTAGTCTGGCCTTAATGACTCACTTACGACTGATAACATACATGAACTTACAGGCTATACATACATGAACTTACAGGCTATGTCAGAATAGGTCATACAGCTTCTGTCCAAATCTCTTAGAGCATTTTCTCTCAGAAAACAGCCCCCATACTGAGAAAAGCCTAAGGCACTCAGAGAGCCACATAGACTAGCTTTATGTCTAGTTGACAGTCCCAGATGAGGCCAGCTTGGAGTCATCCCATCCTATAAAGGCTAATTTTATGTGTTAACTTGACTGGATGACGGGGTGCTCAGATATCTGGTTAAAGATTATTTCTGGGTGTTTCTGGAAGAAACAGCACTTGAACTGGTGGAGCAAGCAAAGCAGATGATGCTTCCCAATGTGTGTGGGCATCATCCAATCCGCTGAGGGTCTGAATAGAACACAAAGGTGGAGGAAGGTTGAATTCACCTTCTACCTTCTGACTGGGTGAGCTGGAACATTGATCGTCTCCTGTCCTCCATGCTCCTGGTTCTCAGGCCTTCAGACTCAGACTGGAATCTACACCATTGGTTCCCCAGCTTTCAGGCCTTCAAACTATACCACTGGCTTTCCTGGGTCTCCATATTGCATATGGCAGGCTGTGGGACTTCTCAGCTTCCAGAATCACATGAGCCAATTCCCTATAATAAACCTCATTAGTTACTTAGATAGATAGATAGATAGATAGATAGATAGATAGATAGATAGATAGATAGATCCTATTAATTCTATTTCTCTGGAAAACCATCTCAATACATATCCCAAGCAGGAACTCCTGAAAGTTCCAGCTTCCTGCTTTTTGAGTCACTCCAGATATTTGAGTCTTCCCAACTGAGGAAGGTAGCATGGAACCAAAAGCAAGCCCGACCACTGTGCCCTATCTGAATTCCTAGCCCACAGATTCCATGAGCATTATAATATGGTTACTGTAGTATTCTATAAATTTGGGGATGGTTTGATAAACAGATAGTACTTGTGTCTTACCCATTATCCATTCTGCCCTTCTTCCTTAACAACAGAACCCTGATTTTGTTTTGAGAGCTCTGTTAAAAATACTAAATCTCCTAGCTTACTACGCAGCGAAATATGGCCACGTAATACAATCATGGCCAGTGAGAAGTGAGCAGACGTTGCTAGTTGGAGCTTCAAAACGATAAAATAAAATAAAATACAGTTCTTTTAGGAGACAGGTGAAATGGCTAGTTTCTTTGACCTTTCGCCTTTCTTTACTTTCCTCACTCTTCCTGCCAGGCATACAGTTCTGATGCCTAGAAGGGCAGGAACCATCTTGCTACCAGGAGATTGAAAGCCACAGTCTAGAAATGGGGTTGCAAAATGACACAAACACACAGATTTCATGATGATTTTGTGGTACCATTAACCATACTGAACTGCCCACCTCAGACTTATGTTATGTAAGAAAAATAAATTCCTCCGTGATTAAGGATTTTTTAATCAGCATTTTCTGGTACACACAGCCCAACACACTTGGTACCAAAAAGAAAATGATGTAGCAAGAAACAGAACCTAAAATTTAGCTTTGTTGAATTTGGCTAAGAAGCACTGGATTCAAGGGAGCTCAGAAGTGCCTGATGCTTGGTTAAATGTTCTGCTACCCTTGTCTTGAAATTTTTAATAATTTTATTTGAACTTATGTTTTGTAAGTGAAGACTAATGAGACAATAAAGCATGCATGAAAGCAGAGGAGACAAAAATGTATGTGTTGTTTCTTGCCAACCATTTGCATAAGCATTCATGATGCCCCATGAGCACAGGATTCCAGTGGACCCACAATGCATCCAAGTTCAGGGAGGCATACAAGATGTACAAGGAAAATGTGTTACAGATAAGACTGAATAAGTAGGTTGAGAGGGAGGCACTGAGAGCCCCCAAAGTCCACCCTTTCTATTCGAACAAGAATTTGCTTTAAATGTAGAAAGAAGGCAATGGCATTCTAAGAAAAATGAATGAAAACCAAGGAACCCTATCATATCCTTTCTGACTCCTGTTACTTCCCTGTAATAGCTAACCACATATGCTGAAAATGGTGACATAGAATGCTATGGACTGAAGGGTGTCCCCCCGCAAATTCATCATATGTTGAAGCCCTAACCCCAATGTAATTGTGTCTGAAGATAGGGTCTTTAGGAGGTAATTATGGCAAAACGAGGTCACAAGGGTGACCCCGACGTATCCACTGAAAAGAGGAAGGAGAGGGAATTTACGTGCCTTTCTCCCTCCTGCCTCCTGTGCCTCCTTGGACAAAATTCACCCATGAAAATTTAATCCCCCTATATTTCTGGGATACATCATATGGCCCCTTCAGTGGCACCCAAGAAGTCACATCCCACATCCTATGGTGTAACATTTCAGGACAATGCACAAGTGTCAGCAGGAGCCCAAGACCTAGGCATGTAGCTGGTTGCTAATGGAGGTGGCTGAGGTTAACTGAGGTCACGGAGGTGTCAGACTCTCTAAACTGAGAGTCTGGGATGTAGGTTAGGCCATGAACATCTGAGATGGCACATAAAATGTGTCCAATAGAGTGACTCGCACAGGGTCCTTCTTGCCACATTCAGCAACGTTCAGAAAGAGACAGATGCAATTTGTCTGGAGCTAGTAAGACTATCAGGAGAGTGGGACAGGAACACCAATTTCCTAAGGAAACCCTCTGCTAGCAGCTTGTAATTTAAGTGGAAGTCCCATAATTTGAAACCCTGCGGTTGAAAAAGCCAGGCTCTTCAATAATCCTAAAATAAAACATCAGAAAAGGCAGCCGCAAAGCTGCAGGCCTTCCCCAAACACCTTTCATTAATAGTTCTCTGCAAGGGGGAGGTGGCTAACCAGCTGGCAATGAGGAGGTGAAGAGGTTGTCCTGCCACTGAAGCTCACTGCCTGAACTGCCTCAGAACAGATGCCTTTAAGCTAAAACGCAGGGTGGTGGCCACAGCACGAAGAGTAATAGGTAGCAGGGAAGCAGCTTCAGGCTTAAAATCATCTAAACAAGATGTGTGCTCTTGTCATGCTCAAAGGCAATGAACAGACTACATGCCTGCCAAGAATTCTGAGGGAACTTTTTGCCAAAGAAACTCCAGGCCTGATCACTAATGCTCTGTGACAATTTAACCCCTAAAATAATTCCCAGGCCCTTAGATTTCCTCGACAAGAAGTGGGCTCTAGAGGCAGTGAATGACATCCTTCTCAATGCCATTCTCAAGTTTGGCTTTGCAGGATAAGGGACAGGATTATCATCCCAGGGAGTAGAGCCAGAGGCTGCCAGTCAACATCCAAGGCACTTAGTCCACCAAGTGTGCTAGGGCACGAAGGCATCACTCATACTACCCAGAGGATCTCATCACTGTTCTGGACTGGTGTGCCTCCAATTCTCCTCTTTTTTGAATTGTAGTTTTACTGTTGTTTTATTGGTTATTATCTTCGTCTTTCTCCACAACTGTATACTGGCTGTGTAGGAGGCAGACAAAAATTGTCATCAAATTACTCGTTATGGGAACTCAAGAACCTGACAAATACATTGGGACTTTGAGGTGAATGCTATAATTGAAAGAGACTTCAGGGCTGTTGACCTATGTCTGAAAAGAAGGGTATGGATGTTGTTTAACAAGGGTGGACACCAGGCAATACCAGTGGCAAACACTGGTCATTACCTATGCAGTATCCACTCTCCATTCTTCCTTAGTCATAGAACTCTATTTCGTATGAGGCAACAGTGTACCAGATTCTATGGCATTTCAAGGTGGCCCTGTGCCATTCTCCTGGCCATGGATATATTAAGTTTTTAAAAAGAAAACAGAATCATTTGTACTGTTTCAATTGCTTTTTGTTTTCCTTTTTCCCTTCCTCCTCTTTCCTGTCTGGAATGTGAGTGTGAGGCCTAGAAGATAAAGGAGCTACCTTGTGACCCTGAGAATGAAAACCACACCATCTATATGGCAGAGTGAAAAAAGAAAGGAGCTTCAGTCTTTGACAATGTAATCGAATGATGGAATAGACAGGCGTTTTTGATAATCAGGGGAAATAAACGCCAATGTGATGTAACTACCATTGTTTGGGGTTGTAATGACATGCAGCCAAAAGCAAACTCTAATTAGTGCAGATCCTAAGATGGAAAAGAGGAACCAATAAGAAAGCTTTTGCCAACCACTAAAAATCTCTCTGTGGTGAAGTGTAGCAAAACTGGAAATACAGGAATAAGAATTTCTTACCAATTCTTCAGAATAAATTAGAAGCCTCCAAACTGATGACTAGATGGGTTTCTCCCCTTGCCAATTTGATAGCTGGTGCCGTTGAGTGCCCAAAGTAGGCATCATGTCCACATCTGTGTGCAGAGACCCCCTGAACACCAAAAGCACCTTGCAACACATTAACACAGCACACTTCATGCAAACCCAGTATCTCTATTGTAAGCGGGGTTTGGCTTAAAAAATTATAAGCTGTGAGAGAGAAATATATTTGAGTATTGGCAACATCACTTATTAACTATGTAATCTCAATGACTCTTCATCAAAAAGTTAGAATAAGATAATTGAACTCATGTTGATGCTTAAATGAGATAATAATCTTATAGTATTGAAACAAACCTGGGATATCCACAAGACACCACTGTACCAGAGTAGCTGTCTCCCAAAAGGGATGCGGTAACTGCCTTTGTATTTTTTCATGTATAAATTAGCTTGCTTGCTTGCTTGCTTTTTTTTTCTCTCTTTTTTTTTCTTTTTTATTAATTCAGTCAAACTTCCTTAATGACTACTCTGTGCCAGGCACTAGGAACACACAAAAAAAGAAGGCCCGGAGCCTGCCTTTGAGGAGTCAGCTCACCTTCTAATGAAACTGGAAGGATAAGAGACCAAAAAGATGAGACTGATGACAACGGAGAAGTAAACCTCAGGTAAGATGTGCACGTGGGGACCCCAGGGGCACAAGTTGCTAGAGACTTCCACACATTCCCTGGGACCTTCTCCCATTACTCAAGAATGGCACGGAATTTAATTGCCAGATGACTCCAGCTGAAAAGGAAACACCATATTTGACACACAATGAACAGGGAGATAATTTTCCAATTCCCCACTGCTGGACATTTCCTCATTTCTCTCCAGAGCATTCTGTTTACCACAGACTGTCCAACATAACTATAGTGTGATTGGTAGTGAGGTACAAAGAAGAAAGGATGTGGAATTAAAAACCTGGGAACAAGGAAAACATTTGTACCTTCTAATCTAAAGCGATCAGTGATCAGTGATCCCAGTGGCTAGTCTGGCCAGGGGACATCCTTTATGTGAACTGCAGTGTGAATGCTACTTAACAACAGGAAAGAATCCATCATTCTGATTGGCCTACATATGCGATTTTCCCTGGAAGAGTACATAACCAAATCCTAGATGATCATAGCTACAGATTATCTATTAAACATGCCTATTTTAAAAATAGGGCATACAGTCATTCTAATCAAGTCTCTTCTGTCCTCAGATTCTGGGAATGAGAAAAGAGACAATTAGAACTAAGCTGCTCTTCTCTGGACACTGACAGCAGTATCATCATGACTTCTCTCTGCAGTGGAGTCCTTGCTGGTGTTGCAGTGATTGAGTCTGCCTGTCTTCGGGCCTCTAAGAGAGGAAATCAAGGTCCTGACACCGTGTGGTCACTAATGAGCTCATGGTGCTGGTAATCGGAAGAGGATTACTTAGTGGCCTAATTTCAGAAGAGTGCTGCTATTCTGTCTCCCCAAGAGATTATTCATGTCATTTCAGTGACACAAATTACTCTTGATTTTCCATTCTAGACTAATCCAAAATGGAAGGCAATGAAAGTCAAAACACTCGCCAGATGAGCAATAGTGATGAGTCACTAGTAAGGAACACAGCCTAGATGACAAAGAACGCAGACTAGACCAATTAGAAGCATTTGAAGAGAACATGTGAAATGTCTGGGTATCATGTGTCGACGTGTGAATTCCTGGATAGTGACACCATTTCTTGACATGGAAAAGAGTGGATGGAGGAGGCAAGAATCGATATTCCTATTCTGGCCCTATTTTTGAGGTATTTATTAGATATCCAAGTGGAGAATTCAGGACAGTTGCTGGATATATAAATCTGAATTCTGCTCCCCTCCCCTGCTAAAAGAAAAAAGAGGTTAGTCTTTAAGGGTCATCAGTAGATGAATGGTACTCAGAGTTATAAGCCAGGGTAAAGACGTCAATAAAGAAGAGCTTCTCCCACATTCAGAGGTCTGGTTAAAGAGGATGAGTCAGCAAAACAGGCTGACGAGGAGTGACCAGTATGTGAGAGGACAATTACGTAAAGTCTGCATTATAATAGCCTAGAAAAGACAGTGTCAAATCAAAAGAAGGAGTAGTCAATGTGTCAAACCTGCTGAGATCCTGTAAGATAAGGACAGAAGTCATCATTGGCTTGGGCAAGATGTGGGTCATTGGGGACCTAGATAAGAATCATTTCAATGGTGTGAACATAAAAGTTCTTTAGAAAGAGTTAGGAAGAGAATGGAAAGTGAAAAAGTAGAGAGGGTGACTTTTAACAACTCATTCAAGAAGTTTTTCTATGAGAGAGAACAGATAAATAAGATTAGCACTTGTGAAACTTAGCAAAAATAGGGGGTCAAGGGAAGATGTTTTAAAGCCATACTAAGACACGCTTGGGGACTTCCCTGGTGGTGCAGTGGTTAAGAATCCGCCTGCCAGGAAGGGTAAGCTGGGACGAAGTGAGAGAGTGGCATGGACATATATACATAACCAAATGTAAAATAGATGGCTAGTGGGAAGCAGCCACATAGCACAGGGAGACCAGCTCGGTGCTTTGTGACCACCTAGAGGGGTGGAATAGGGAGGGTGGGAGGGAGGGAGACGCAAGAGGGAGGGGATATGGGGATATATGTATACGTATAGCTGATTCACTTTGTTATACAGCAGAAACTAACACAACAATGTAAAGCAATTATACTCCAATAAAGATGTTGAAAAAAAAGAATCTGCCTGCCAATGCAGGGGACACGGGTTCGAGGCCTGGTCCAGAAAGATCCCACACACCGTGGAGCAATGAAGCCTGTGCGCCACAACTACTGAGCCTGCGCTCTAGAGCCCGCGAGCCACAACTACTGAGCCCATGTGCCACAACCACTGAAGCCCGCACGCCTAGAGCCTGTGCTCCGCAACAAGAGAAGCTACCACAATGAGAAGCCCGCGCACCACAACAAAGAGTAGCCCCCACTCACTGCAACTAGAGAAAGCCTGTGCACTGCAACGAAGACCCAATGCAGCCAAAAATATAAATAAATAAATTTATAAAAAAAACACCCAAAGACATGCTTAAATGCCAGTGGAAATAATCCAGTAGAGTAGGTGGGGTTTGCTAGACAAGATAGAGATCGTTTGCAGGACCAAAATCCTTAAGTAAATAAGAGGGTGAACCAATACACAAGTGGAGGGATTGGCTTTGGACAAGAGCAGAGACACTTCTTGTTAGGAGGAAAGGCAAAATGTGTGGATATAGATGCAGGAGGTTAATAAGAGTTAGTGCCAGGTAGGTGAATTCATTTTTATTTAATTGCATCTTTTTTTCTCTATAAGGTCTGAAATAAAGTTGTCAGTGATGGAGGAGGGGTGCTAGAGACTTGAAGATAGAAGAGGAGTTATGAAATATTCTGGCTGACTGGGAAAAAGAGTCGGTTAGGAAATTATATTAGGATTAGCTGGTAGTGTTGAGTGTCCATTTAAGATTTGTGATCATCAATTTAAAGTGAATGCAAAAAGCATTGTAGGTAATTTTTTTTTTTTTTTAACTTTTGCAGGCTGTGGAAGCTGGGAAGGAGAAATAGTTTTATTTGCAAACCCAGGAAGTTCTAACTTCCTCACACTTTCTCTAAATTCTGTTTGAAAACTTAAAAGTTCTTTCTTTAGCTCATCTTGATCTTCCTTTTACTTTATGATAGGCAGTTAAAAGGAGCCAGTTGGCACTTTCCACATTCTCCCTGGATATCTCCTTACCAAATCCATAAACTTATTAGATACTCATTCTGTCTTCCACGTGACCAAGGCAACAGTTTGGCCAACTGTTCTGCCAATGTGTAATACCAGTCTCATATTCCCCAGCCTCCAGCAGTAATTTTCACCACTCTTCCAGTCCCCACTCCAGTCTTGTGTAGTGCTTTCTGTTCCCTGCCACCACCCATTGCCAAAGCCAGTGCTCCATGTTTTACACTTTTTGTTACAGCAGCAGACTACATTTGGGCACCAATTTTTGTTTCGATTCTTTATTGCTATAAAACAAACTATCCCAAAACTTAGTGACTTAAAACAACTCTCTTATTATATTTCACCATTCTATGGGTCAGGAACTCAGACAAGGCACAGTAGGGTTTGCCCATCTCTGCTCCACACGGTATTCTAGATGCTCTCTTGACGTATCTAGCACCTCAGCTAGGATGGCTCAAACATCTGGACACTGGTTGCAACAGCTCCACTAAGGTCATATATCTGAGTCACAGTTCTCACTATTGGCTGGGCTCCTTAGTTCTCCTCCAAGATTCTCAGACTCTCTTTGTGGTCTCTCCAGATGATTTCTCCAGAACTGTTGTTCAAGGTCCCCAGGTGTACAAAAGTAAAAGCTACCTGGATTTCTTTAGGCTTGGGCTTAAACTAGAACACTGTCACTTTTGTCATATTTTATGAGTATAGCAGGTCACAAGGTCATTCAGATTCAAAGGGAGGGATCCACATAAGTACATGAATACTATGAGGCATAGTTCACTGGGGCCACAAAAACCATAGTTTACCCCCCAAAATCATAGTTCACCCCACATAGTTTACTCCTCACAAAAAGAGTGGAGCCTAGTTCAATTTGTAGCAGCACTTGTTCCTTCAACTTTAACAATTTCATCTTCTGCAGCAATAAAGGAGCCACCTCAATCTTGCAGCTATTCTCTAGCCATATTTGGCTTCCTTTTTCTTTACATATCTTCAGTTCTTGGGTCAAGTAACTCTCTAATACTTCTTATCTTACTCTACATTACAGTACAGCCACTTGTATTCTTGTCTTATCCCATTCACTAGATTACAAGCATCTCAAGAAGAGGAAAGTCTCATATTCAACTTTTTAATCCCACTCCCACTTCCTCTATAAGTAGCAGTGGCTCTATTAGTGTCCCTAGAATTGGTCTTAAATAGAAGCTTGAAATCTATAAATGTCATAAGATCTGTCAAAGGAACAGGCACTGGAAAACAAAGATGGTAATTACTAAAGAGTTTCAGCTTTTTAACTCACGTGTCCAATCACCATCATAGACAGTACATATTGCACACTTTCTCCTTGCAAGGCACTGTAGAAAAGCATTACTTATCCTTTCAGGAATACTGAAAGCTAAAGAGTAACACCTCCGTTGAAGCTCAAAGAGGTCATGTGACTTGCCATTGGCCACTACATTATTAAATTGCAGATACTTATGATTAAAACCCAGGTTTATCTTTGCAGAGTCCATAGTCTTTTCACCTCTTCACACTGAGTGCATCTGTTACAAATTGCCAGTAAAAGCAACTGTGCTTAGGGCCAACTTCATGGGCATGTGCCCTACACAGGGTCCCACTCATAGGAGGACCCATGCTTGGTTTAAAGCTCCACTGTCATTGCTTGAAATTCTGAATATAAACAAGAGACCTTGCATTTTCAGTTTGCACTGGCCCCCCCACAAATCATGTAGCTGGTCCTGAATGTACTCATATGTAAAGCATTTTGGAAGTTTGACTTAACCGTTCGTACAACTAGGTTTCTGTTTCACAAATGTGGGGGGCAGCTATATGTGCAAGGTGTGAGTTTTTCTAGTTAAAAATCTACTTCTCAATATTTTCCCCCAAAATACTACCTCAAGACATTCATTCCTTTAGGTTCACAAAAGACTTCCCCTACAAACAGTTTTACACAGCCGATGACCTCACTTCGCTCACCTTGATTACTCTTTTTATTCCTCTCCCCCTAGTCAAATAGTTTCTAAAAACACTCATTTAATTCCCCTTAATACTGCTACAAGGACATTCTTTAATAAAAACTCCAAATCCATACTTGTAAGGAGGTAAATTATTGGGTGATTATTCACAACACAAAGGATTACTCACCAAGGACTCCTTTAAACGTACACTGAAAGCTCATTCCTTGTTTACGAGCCATTAACCACTTGAACACTACGGTGGAGAGAAACAAACTAGAGGACTGGCTATTCCAAGGCTGAAAACAGGCAAGTGTGGGGTCTATGGCACTGATGTAAGACAGCTGACATCAGGAGAAGTGGGCTGGAGTGAGCACACCAGTGAGGAGAGAATCCACCACATCTGCACAACCTGCAGCATAATCTTAAAGGTAGCTTTGGGACTTCCCTGGTGGTGCAGTGGTTAAGAATCTGCCTGCCAATGCAAGAGACAAGGGGTCGAGCCCTGGGCGGGGAAGTTCCCACATGCCGTGGAGCAACTAAGCCCGTGCGCCACAACTACTGAGCCCGCGCTCTACAGCCCGCGAGCCACAACTACTGAAGCCCGCGGGCCCAGAGCCCGTGCTCCGTAACAAGAGAAGCCACCGCAATGAGAAGCTCGCCCACCACAACGAAGAGTAGCCCCCGCTCGCCACAACTAGAGAAAGCATGCGCGGAGCAACAAAGACCCAACGCAGCCAAAAAAAATAAAAAAAATAAAAAGGTAGCTTTGGGGCCCAGTTAAAGGTGAATGCTAAGGCTTACACAGCTGTAGAAGTAGGGTGTTACCCCCAGAAGAAAATATTTAGAATATTTGATGAACTATCTAGTGATTTAAAACTTGAGCTCAACTGACTAAACAATGGAAACTTCAGCCTGAGATAGCTATGAGATATGAACAAATAGACCTCTATACATCCGCCCCTGAATCTTCCCGTTCAGGCAGGATTCATCATCTTCTGGTGACAGGCTGGGGGTACACCCCAAGGAAAAGCTCTGGATTCTAGGGAAACAGCCATTGTCTTCAGTGTATACTCTGGGTGGATTTTGAGGCTGACTCCCGATTCAAACGTATATGAGACAAAGAAGTTCAGGGCCATCAGTTTTGAATGGTGCACGGCACGGTATAGTTCTAACAAGCCCAGGGTCATGACACAGGGCACATATAGTTTAGTACCTATGCCAGAGACAACTGCATCCTTCCCTGGGAAGGATGGCCCAGAGTAAGAAAGCCCCCAGTGCCCATGCAGAAACCAAACTAGAACCCTCCCCCCTCCAAGATCTACTAGAGTTGAGAGGGAAGAGGAATATCATCTACATATTGCAAATACTATAATACCTGCTTTAAATCTTCCATAGGTTTCCCACTGCACTTAGAATAAAATCACTCTTCTCACCATGTCCTGTCTTACCTGGCCTAGTCTCTCCAGCCTCGTCTCTTCCCACTCTCCCCCACCCCACTCTCCTCTAGCCGCACTAATCTTCTTGCTGTTTCTCGAACAGATCAAGCTTCTGCCCACCATGTGGCATTTGCACTTGCTGTTCCAGTTTCCAGATCCCCTCAGGCCCCAGGTGTTTGCGTGACTATTTCTTGTCATTTGGAATTCAGATCAAATTCATCTCTTAAAGGGGGTGTTCTCTGAAAACATGTTACTTATCTGTACAATCATTTTTTGCTTGTCTCCCTCCTCTAAAGCCTGAACTCCATGGAAATAGGAAACTTGACTGTCTTGTTCACTGCTAAATCACCATTTCCTAGAATAGTGCCCTGGTACATAGTATAAAATGAATAAATATTTGTTAAATGAATAAATACATGAGTATGCTATCAATATTTAGTTGCAACCTGTAGTCTAGGTGCTGAAAATCGGTGGGCAAAGTGGGGGCATGGCACTGATAAAGCTGAGTTGGGGTGAGGTGGAATGGGGAGAAAAGAAGGATGCAGAAGAACAAAAGGAAGACAAGGATAAGATGAAGAGATCTCTGGTGTCCCAGTGCACTGTGAGGAGGCCCCGGACAGGAACGGTTTATCCCCGGGAGTCTCATTAGAATGTGTTGGGTACACACCACAGAGGTCTCTGCAGCAGTTAGAAGCACTGGACTAGATGCACAGATAGCTACACGGAAATGAATATTACAACATAATACAGACTGGGAAAAGAGGCAGGAACAGAAGGATATGCCATACAATACCATTTATATAAATTAATAATACAAAAATATAAAACAAGAAAGCACACTTTACAAGATCACGTACAAAAGTATCAATACGGACATTAAAAACATTAGAATGATTGTCTATGAGGAGGAAAGGAAATGAGAGTTTGGAAAAAAGTTGAAAGGAAATGGATAAATTAAATAAAAATGAGAGAGGCTTTGTATGGTCAATGGCAATGATGTATGTTAGTACACATACGGTGCTGAAGAACAGTCCTGTCCACCCTCTGCACCTGAGGTACAAAACAAGCAGGGATTCTATCTTCTGATTCACGTCACTTTATGCAGGGGGCTAAAATTCAGACAAGGAGCTTGAGCTTGTCAAAACACACAAGGATATCTGAACCTTTCCTGATTAAGAGCTACTTCAGCTTTCTCCAGAGTCTAAACCTAAAGATAGGCTACATATTAAAGTTACTGATTTGGAGGATGGGAGAAATGGGACCCAAGAGGGCATTCAGTGCCTGAGGGGGTCATGGCCTATTCCCATAAGGAATCCTAATAAGCCACAGGAAAGAAAATGGGGTACTGAAAAATTGGGGGCCCCATCATAGTCCAAATGGAGCCCTTTCAACCATAATGGAGGCCATGGGGATGAGAGAAAGTAACATGTATTAAAAGCCTGTTATTTTCCAAGCTCAGACCTGAAATTAGAATCACAACATTCACACATTCATTCAACCAATATTTATTGAACACATCTTAAGTGCCAGGCTTTTTTCAAGTCACTGCAGATAAAGAAGTGAACAAAACAGTCTACCTCATTTTCATGGCTACATAAATAACAAAATACATAATAAACAAGTCAACAAGTTAAACAGATAAGAAAAAATTAGAGATAATTGCTGTGCAAAGAATTGAAACTGGGTGAAGTTCGAGAAGGTGACTAGATGCCTTCTTAAATTTGAGTGGCTAGAGAGACACAATGATTAAATACTAGCTTCTGGTATTTGTTTAGATTCATATACCAGCTCTGTATTAGCTGTGTAACCTTGAACAAGTTACTAGACTTTGCAGTGCCTCAGTTCCCTCATTTGTTAAGTGGAGATAATAATTTAACCCACCTCAGAAAGTTGATGTGAAGATTAAATGAGTCAGGACACATATAATGCTAAAGAATAGTTCTGAGCACATGGTAAGTACTTACTAAATGTTAATAATGATGATGATGGTGATGGGGCTGGTGGCGATGACAATAATGGTGATGACGGTGGTGGAGGGGGTCAACTGAGCTAAGACATGTTTGGTGAGAACGCAGCATGCAAAAACTGGGGGCAAGAGCACTCCAGGCAGAGGGAACAGCAGGTACAAAGGCCTTGATAACCTGGAAGAAGTCTGACATGTTGGAGGAAGAAAAAGAAGACTAGAGTGTTCAGACCATGCTGGGCAAGAGGGGAGTGGTAGGTAATAATGTCAAAAAGGTAGGCAGTGGCCAGATCACACAGAAATACTTAATCCAGGATAAAGAGTTGGAATTTTATTCTAAATTCTGTGAGAAACCACTGGAGAGTTATAAGCAAGAAATAACATGACTCTTACAATAACCTCATAAGAAAGGCAATGTTGTCCCCGTTTCACCAGCAAGGCAACAGAGGCTCAGTGTGGTTTAGTAAATCAACCAATGTCAGAAAGCTATGGACTAGTGGAGCCAAATTTGTACCCAAGTCTATCAGGCTCCCGCCAAGCACCATACTTTATACCAAGAGGATTCCTGAGTAGTTTCCTTCCTGCCACCATTAGCTTCCCATTAAGGGAGACAACTCTGCAAACATCTGGCTGATATCAGCACGGTAGGCACTTTGATTTCTGTGCTTTGCTCTCAAGTGTCGATAGAGGAAAACCAGACTCAGCAGGCCAGGCGTTCATGCCTATGAATTGGATAACACATCAAACTGGCCTTCCCTGAGCATGCCTGGCTTCCAGCGACATCACATGTGCCTTGATGCAACTGGTGCTTACAAACTGCCACCCAGCTCCTGGGACCTGGCAGTCTCTCCTTTCTGGTTGGCATGTTTGATTACTTGGGGGAGAATTTCTCCACTTCTGTTTTCTTCAGCCAATGTTAAGTGGGAGGAGAGGGAGAAAAGGAACAAGAAAGAGAGAGGAGGCCAGAAAATGTTACCACAGCGATTAAGTGAGCCTGTTCTTAGCTCCTAGGCTAAACCAGACATTCAAAAGAATACATTGTTCTGTTTTGATTTTATTTTGTTCTGTTTTTTGCTTAAAGCATATAACTATTATCAGAGACTTCAAGGGGAAGGCTGAGGACTGGTACCATCCCTTGAAGATCTGCAAGCTTTTTGTACCACAGTACTTTTCTACTCATCAGTAGATCTGTAAATGCATTTCATCTTTCCAGCAATAAATGACTGCAATTGTCATAAAATAGCTAATAATAGTAGCAAGCATTTCTGATGCTAAGAACTTAGCATGCATTATATCATGTAATACAGCATCCTAAAAGTGCAAGGAAATGGAAAGTGCTGAGGGACTATGGATGGGGGCCCTGAAGCGTCTGCTGATGCTAAATCCTGACCTGACTTCAAAAAAAACATATGCTGAACCACTCATGGCATTTAGAAACTCTGCGTCCCTCTTCTTTTTTAGGTTTTGTGGCATATTCATAGATGAACTTGAGTCTTTTCCTTCAAGGAACCTCAGTCACAGAGTTAAAGCTGAAAGAGATCCATCTGATCTAAGGAAAAGTAGAGTTATGCAGCAATGGTAAATACATGTCCCTCCTCTGGACCCTCCTCTAAGCAGACATCACTAATCAACCACAAGTCTATACATCAGAACCCTTCTCAACACAGCCTATTAGTCAACCAATACCATTAGTTCAATAATTCACTTCCCAACAAATATTTATGTAATATACATTATGGTCCAGGCACTAGGAACACAATGATGTGGAGGACCCTGGCATCTGAATACCTTCCAAATCACATTTTTATTGAGAATTTTCTGATTCTCCTCACACCCCACCTTCACCCTAGTGTTAAATTTCACTTGACAAGTATCTTTTATCCAGAAAGTTGAGTTGCTTATTCTTTTTCCTCTATAAAGCATTAGATGATTGAGTCCATGTTACAGATTGAAGCCATGACTTGACTGAGCATTCTATTATAATTTATCCTAAAAGCTCTCCGTTTTGGCTAGGAGCCTCTGTGAGGCTTCCAACCATGGGTTGATGGTGTGGTTGGTCATATAACTTGCTTTAGCAAATGGAATGTGAGCAGACATGATGTGAACAGCAGCTCTAAATGTCTTTCCTGTTTTGCCCTGCGCTATGATGCTCCTGTGATTTGTCACGAGAAGAACCTGCGTAGGAGAGCTGCTAGTCCAAAGAAATGGAGAAACGTGCAGAACTGACCTGAACCCAGCTCAAAAGCTGCAGCCAAGCCCAGCCAGTTCCCAGCTGAGCCCAGCACAGTTACAGCCAACCTGCAGGCCTGGGAACAAGAAAATAAATGCTTGTTGTTGTAAGCCACTCAGATTTTTAAATTGTGTGTTGTACAGTCAAAATGGAACAGTACATAACTCTCATTTTCTTAGAACTAGTTATATTCCACTTCCACTTTCAGGCAGGGGCTATTGCTTTCCAACTGGGGACAATACCTCACCAAGAAACAAAATTTCATCTCTTTATCAGAGCTATTGTGTATAAGACCACCACCAGTTTACAACAAAGCCAGTCTAAGATGTGGATGCTGGTCTGTCCACGAGATACACTCACTGGCTAGTAATATACACATTTTTCAATATAAATAATTCAAATTAGAAGATTAAAACCACATGCCACAAAGTTTAAGGTCAGGCAATCAACTGTCATCTTATCAATCAGTGTTTAATCAGACAAAAAACAATTACTATAGGTATTTAAAGTAGGAAGCGCATTACTACAGAAAAACAGACACTTGCATAACCATTCAAAGGTTGCAGGAATAAAGGGCAGGGAAGGCTGCTTTCAGCAAATTCAGAAGTGCAGGATCATAAGGAAGCTATTACCTGTAGTCTTGGCTACCTACAGCACCAAAGTAGGTGATTCTCAAGAGAATGCTCGAAAGTTATGGGCAAAACGTCACCCCTGCCATTTCCAATGCCCACAGCCCTGTCCACAGGTGTCACCAGAGGAATACTGGCTTCTTTTCTCTTCCACCTGTCAAATCTCACATGACAGCCACTCACTGATGGAATCTAACTAGAATCCTGTGGATAAGGGAGTCCAGTTTCTAGGCTCACACTCTCTAATACAAGGGAAAACTCAGAAGGGCTAGGATGACACCTAGCATCAAGAAACAATCTCTTTCATGCTTCCTAAAACCTTACTCTGGTTCAGGCACTGAATCAAGGTCTAGGGACTCATGGTTAAACAAAACAGATGCAACCCCTACATTCATGGAAGATACAATCCCAGGGCAATTTTGCTGAAAAGCAATTGAAATCTGGTGAATATCAAGCACAATGATAATATGATGTGGTACACACAACACGTTAAGGAACAGAGAGGGCAAGATTCCTACCAATCTAAGGGGAGAGGCAGGGGAAGACCAGGGACATTTCTATCTCAGCTGAATTCACACAGACACACACACACACACACACACACACCTGGAGAAACACAATACATCTGACATACAGAAATCATCATGTATACCTAAGGACAAGGATGAAGACTGGGAGAAGTAAATGGAGTTCTAGAGTATTTGGAGTCTATTAGCACAAAAGCTACCGTCATCAGATTTAGCTGCCCTTAACCCAAAATTTATTCTTGGGAGCAACATCAAGGCCTCAATTTATATTTTTTCAAGGTTTGGGCTTCCTGTGGTGTACTACAGAAGTCTGGGAATGAGCCAACTTCTGAGCCTTCAGTTTAAAGGCACCTGCTTTCTGACATGTATTAATGCAACCTGGGTGTCCCATACTAACTCACTGTGTGGGTACTTTAAATTAAGGTAGTTTTTTTTTTTTTTTATATGAAGGTTTTCCCCTCATTCTTTTTCTCATGAATCACTTTTAAGCCCTAACACCTTCAAGAAGTCCTGAGGTGCTATAGGTTAATAAAAGCATTTCCTAATGGACAGTGGGTGGTTAGGCAGTGAATTAATTGGAAACGGCACAGTACTATGCTTTAAGAAAATCCCTGCTGTTTCTACTTTTGTGATTTCCCTGCCAAGGAGGAGTCTTATGTTCTAAGTAAATGAACAGATATTAGAAAGCCACAAGAATCCAGTTTCATTTAACACTCTTTTTTCCAACCAACCCCCCCAGAAGCACAGCAGCCACCCTTGCAGAAATGGAAGGCACGGGCTTACATTTGGCAGGGAATTTGCATACAGATGTGGTTTAAAAAGATCCATGCTTGCTTCAAATCAATTTACTTGAACTCTCACAGGAATAAAGGACAGCAGCCTTAACATTTTCTATGACAAAAACTCAACTCAGATTGGCTTAGCAAAAAAGGAAATGTATAGCCTCCTGTTACAAAGAAGCCCAGAGGTTTCCTGCTTCAGGTATGCCTGGATCTAGGACTCACACAGTGCCAGCAGAAATGTGTCTTTCAGCTCTGCTTCCTCCTGTGTTGGTTTATTATAAAGCAGGCTCTTCTTAAGCAAGGGTAAGCCAACAGCTCCAGGCTTTCGCTCTACCAGATTAGCAACACCAGGCAAAAAGAGTGCTTCCTTCCCAATAGTTCCGGTTAAAATCTTAGAGCTGGTGCTCATTAGACTAACTTGGGTCCCTGACCCAACAATGTGTCTAAGGGAATGGAATACTCTGACTGGCCAGGCCTCGGTCCCTTGTGTCCCACCTGGGTCAGCCTCATCAGAACTACACAGATGGAGGGATAATCATACATGTACCACAAAAGATACCTGCTACCTTTCTTAAAAATGATAGTAGTTAACTTCCGTCTGATAGTAAATTATGTCCCAGGCACTGTGCTATGGTTCCGGGCAAGCATTATCTTATTTAGTCCTCACAATCATGCCACGAGGTAGATTCTATAATTATCTCCATTTTAAAGATAAAGAAACAAAGACCTTGGCCCCTTCGCCAAGGTCTCCCCTCTTTCAGGTTGTCATTTCTCTCTTCCACATTTAATTCATATCCATTTCCAGCAAAGAAACAGTAACACCTCACTAAGAACTCAGTTTGATGAACTGGCTCTCTCAGGATAATGTGCACTTTAACTCCCCTCCAGCTGGGCAATGCAATATGTTGCCCTCTGTTAAAGGAATTCCAGGCATCAGCAGACACAGCATTTGGAAAATGGGAATGATGTTGGGTCGATTCTGAAATCCTACTGTGTATGATTTTGCCTCCCTGCAAGGCAAGGCCTGTATTTTATCACCTTGCAGAGCCTTATTTCTGATTTTCTTTCCTTTTTTAAATCAATCAGATACTTGAAATGGGTAGAAGAAAGAAGAAAAAGTGAAACACAGAAGAGTCAATGATTTAAAGCTGCCTGAAACAGAACACATTCAAATCAACTCAGCAAACAATAATTAAAAGCACTCGGACTTGCAGCCAGACCTAACGAAAAAGAAACCAACCACAGTACATGAAGATAGGGATTTATGCAAAAGAAGTTAGGAGCTAGGGTGCTCACTTTATAAAATACCTTCACATGACAGAAAATGAACCACCTGCATTCTTTGTACATCATTTTAAAAGTTACTCAACTGACCCGAATAATATGGGCTTATCTGCTCAGAAGTCTGCCTATTGTGTAAAGGGAGACATGTACAACATGCAGTAATAGTGAGGGAATAGCTGCATGAAATAATTTAGTGAATGAGATGTGAAAATTAGGTAAAGTTTTCAGGTGGATTAAAGATCTAAATGTAAGAAACAAATCCATAATAATAAAAGAAATTATGGGTGAATATATTATGTCCTTGAAGTTGAAAAACTTTCTTAAAGACAAAAAAATCCTTTTAGAAAAAGGAAAAGATTATCTGAGTAGATTGAAATTTAAAACTTCTGCATGATGAAACACAAAATAAACATAGCTTATAGGTATAAAATAAACTGTATACAGTTTATTATAGTATACATAATAGGAGATTAATGTCTAGGCTATACAAAGGACCCCTAGAAATCAACAATAAAAACAATACAATAGAAAAATGGGCAAATATATGACAGATAAATCATAAAAGAGGAATTATGAATAGTTAATAAAAATATAAAAAGATATTTAATCTTGTGAATGTGGAAATGCAAATTGAAACTATGATGATATACGTTTTTTACCTATTAGATTGGCAAAAAGTATTAAAGTGTGATAATATTCAATATTAAGCATTAGTGAGGCTATGGGGAAACGGGTACCATCACACAAAATGTGTACAGCCACCTTGGAGAGCAATTTAGCAGTACTGATTAAAATCTTAAATGCTTATATCCACTTCTAAAGAAGATATGAATAAAAGCATTTATTATAGCATTGTAGTAATACAAAATATTAGAGACTAATTATCCGTAAGTAGGAAAATGGATAATTAAGCTATGCTGTATCCAAATTGCAGTAGTTTTTAAAAATAAAGAACATCAATATGGAGTGACAGAACCAGCACAATACAGTCTGAGTGTTCTCCCTTTTTTTGTTGATGAGTCTGGCTAATGGTTTATCAATTTTGTTTACCTTCTCAAAGAACCAGCTTTTAGTTTTATTGATCTTTGCTATTGTTTCCTTTATTTCTTTTTCATTTATTTCTGATCTGATCTTTATGATTTCTTTCCTTCTGCTAACTTTGGGGTGTTTTGGTTCTTCTTTCTCTAATTGCTTTAGGTGCAAGGTTAGGTTGTTTATCTGAGATGTTTCCTGTTTCTTAAGGTATGATTGTATTGCTATAAACTTCCCTCTTAAAACTGCTTTTGCTGCATCCCATAGGTTTTGGGTCATCGTGTCTCCATTGTCATTTGTTTCTAGGTATTTTTTGATTTCCTCCTTGATTTCTTCAGTGATCACTTCGTTATTCAGTGTATTATTTAGCCTCCATGTGTTTGTATTTTTTACAGATCTTTTCCTGTAATTGATATCTAGTCTCATGGCGTTGTGGTCAGAAAAGATACTTGGTACAATTTCAATTTTCTTAAATTTATCAAGGCTTCATTTCTGACCCAAGATATGATCTATCCTGGCAAATGTTCCATGAGTGCTTGAGAAAAATGTGTATTCTGTTGATTTTGGATGGAATGTACTATAAATATCAATTAAGTCCATCTTGTTTAATGTACCATTTAAAGCTTGTGTTTCCTTATTTATTTTCATTTTGGATGATCTGTCCATTGGTGAAAGTGCGGTATTAAAGTCCCCTACAATGATTGTGTTACTGTCGATTTCCCCTTTTATGGCTGTTAGTATTTGCCTTATGTATTGAGGTTCTCCTATGTTGGGTGCATAAATATTTACAATTGTTATATCTTCTTCTTGGATTGATCCCTTGATCATGATATAGTGTCCTTCTTTGTCTCTTGTAATAGTCTTTGTTTTAAAGTCTATTTTTTCTGATATGAGAATTGCTACTCCAGCTTTCTTTTGATTTCCATTTGCATGGAATATCATTTTCCATCACCTCACTTTCAGTCTGTATGTGTCCCTAGGTCTGAAGTGGGTCTTTTGTAGACAGCATATATATGGGTCTTGTTTTTGTATCCATTCAGCAAGCCTGTGTCTTTTGGCTGGGGCATTTAATCCATTCACATTTAAGGTAATTATCGATACGTATGTTCCTATTACCATTGTCTTAATTGTTTTGGGTTTGTTTTTGTAGGTTCTTTTCTTCTCTTGTGTTTCCCACTTAGAGAAGTTCCTTTAGCATTTGTTGTAGAGCTGGTTTGGTGGTGCTGAATTCTCTTAGCTTTTGCTTATCTGTAAAGCTTTCGATTTCTCCATGGAACCTGAATGAGATCCTTGCCAGGTAGAGTAATCTTGGTTGTAGGTTCTTCCCTTTCATCACTTTAAGTATATCATGCCACTCCCTTCTGGCTTGTAGAGTTTCTCCTGAGAAATCAGCTGTTAACCTTATGGGAGTTCTCCTGTATGTTATTTGTCATTTTTTCCCTTGCTGCTTTCAATAATTTTTCTTTGTCTTTAATTTTTGCCAATTTGATTACTATGTGTCTCGGCATGTTTCTCCTTGGGTTTATCCTGTATGGGACTCTCTGTGCTTCCTGGACTTGGGTGGCTATTTCCTTTCCCATGTTGGGGAAGTTTTCGACTATAATCTCTTCAAATATTTTCTCGGGTCCTTTCTCTCTCTTCTCCTTCTGGGACCCCTATAATGCAAATGTTGGTGCATTTAATGTTGTCACAGAGGTCTCTTAGGCTGTCTTCATTTCTTTTCATTTTTTTTTTTTTTTATTCTCTTCCGCAGTAGTGAATTCCAGCATTCTGTCTTCCAGGTCACTTATCTGTTCTTCTGCCTCAGTTATTCTGCTATTGATTCCTTCTAGTGAAGTTTTCATTTCAGTTATTGTATAGTTCATCTCTGTTTGTTTGTTCTTTAATTCTTCTAGGTCTTTCTTAAACATTTCTTGCATCTTCTCGATCTTTGCCTCCATTCTTTTTCCGAGGTCCTGGATCATCTTCACTATCATTATTCTGAATTCTTTTTCTGGAAGGCTGCCTATCTCCACTTCATTTGCTTGTTTTTCTGGGGTTTTATCTTGTTCCTTCATCCGGTACATAGTCCTCTGCCTTTTCGTCTTGTCTATCTTTCTGTGAATGTGGTTTTTGTTCCACAGGGTGCAGGACTGTAGTTCTTCTTTCTTCTGCTGTCTGCCCTCTGTTGGATGAGGCTATCTAAGAGGCTTGTGCAAGTTTTCTGATCACAAATACTTTTTTTTAAATTGACATTTTTGCAGAGACATGAAGAAATGAAGTCAATGAGGCATGCAACTATGTGAACTGAGTGAACACAGCTATGTGGAAGGAGTTATCTGTGTACCTGTTAAGAGGTTTATGGGGCTGTAGCAGAGTCCTCATTGAAAAGTATATGTTATGGACCATGTACAACATTGTATGCAATTGAATATTGAGTTTGAAATTCAAGAAAGAGGTTGGAACTAGAGATATTAATTTGAAAACTGTCACCATAGAGATGGTGTTTAAAGCCATGGAGCTGCAATTACATAAAGAGTGAGTAGAGGTAGATGATACATAATTCTGTAGTAGCAAATGTGTACATATACACATATCTTATGAGTGACACCAGCACTGTATCTGTAATCTAAAGCATACTTGCTTCTGCCAGCACCCCGTTACAGAGCAACGAACACCCATACCATGCTACAGTTGTATAATGTGTCTAGCACTTGAGTAAAAGATTCACTGGGTTTTATCACAATTAATCCTTTTGAGAGAAAAATAAGAAAAATGGGGATGTTACCAAAAGAGGAGGTTATATAGAGCAAAGTGCCAAAATATTCCAATTTCCTCAGCACTTCAAAAAGGAGAGTCATACAGACCCTTCCCAGAAACCAGAGAAAAGGGAGAAAATGTGCAAAGCATGTGGCCTAGGAACCCCTGCATATTTGGTCGCCAGCCATCTCCTTTTTATTTCTAGGTGTCTGGAGCATCTGTTCTCACTGCTGAGATGTGAGGTGTCCAGTGTGCAAGTCTGCTTGGGGGGTGGAAGATACCTGCTAGCAGAGAGAAAGAGCCAGGTTGCTGGAGTCCTGGAACCAGCTTCTCCTGACATCTGGAGTTGGTAATTAAACCTCTCCCAAATGGACAGTTGTTTACATCAGTCTAATGATCAGAAGTATATCTCTGGACAAAACATTGTGCATTTCCAATAAACATCATAAATACTATATGGCACCTTTGAATATATCGTTTCAGGGCAATGACACTGATTTTCATTCTACCAAAAAGTGGGCATGGATGGGAAGGTCGGGGCATTGAGGAGTAAAAGGAAACTGCACTGGGGAGGTCAAGAATCCTAGATTCTAGTCTCAAATCTGACATGACTTGGCATGGACATGGGCAGGTTACATGGAACATCTTCATAATTGAAATGTACTGAATATTAAGAGGGAGAGAAGAGACATTTATAAGCTATCTAGTTCCACTTCTCAATTTACAAATACAGAAAGCAAGGTTCGGCCCATTCTGAGTTCTCTTTGAACAATCAGGCCTCTTGCCAAGAACATGTATTCTAGTCTGTTCTCTGCCATGAAATATAATAATAATAGAAAAATTGTCCCTGCACAAATGCCCGCAATGCACTGGGTAGATAAAGCTATTGAATCCTGACGTGAGATGTTAGCAAGCTCATGTACCTACAGGTCTCAAAGTGTGTGCCACAACACAGCTTATTAGGAACAATGGCAATCATTTGTCTGAGTCACTTGGATCCACACTCAGAGACAAAAGAAAGGGGTGATATTTATACATTCTCCCCAAGCCCAACCAACAATATTCAGGCATAATCAACTGAACATTCTTGTTAAAATGCAAACATTTCACCTGGGAAAACTGATATTAACACATTAATATCCACATACTTATTAGAGATGATGAGTCTCAGAGTAGATAGCTGCCACCTGGAGAAAAATTGTGTCCCTAGAAAAAAGGGCACAAGCCAGGCTAAGTTTAATGGATAGGTGAGAAAGATCTGGAACAAGAAACCTAAAGGCAGACTTGGCATGTCGTCCACACTGAGGAAACTGGGAAGCTAGATAATACACATTTTCAAAATCACACCCAACTCAACATTTCATCTAGAAAGATTTTCTCCTCTGGGAATTCACACAATCATGTTTGTAAACTGGGTGCTCCCTGATCTGCCATTCACCAGCTGTGTCAACACTGGTGCATTATTTCAACTTCCTGAGCTCGGATTTCCTCACCTGTAGTTCGACATACCAACCATTTATTTGTCTCCCACTGGTTCCAGGCCTAGCACTAATAGAAATACTAATAACTTCACATTGTTTAAGATTTATCATGTGTTTAAGGGTCTCCTCCTACTACATGAACAAGTGTATCACATGAACTAAGTAATTTAAACTTCACAAAAACCCTATCAGGTAGGTGTTGTTAAAGGAAACTGAGGCACAGAGAGTTCAAATAACTTGCTCAAAGTCACACAGCTAATAAAAAAGGGAGACAAGGTTTAGACCCAACCATTCTGATTTGAGAACCTCTTCTTAACTACTCCATGGTGTTTCACTTCCCTCGCTACATTTTAAACAGGACAATGTCCAATGAGGGCACATGCAGAGAAAAGACAGAAGGATACTACTTCTTAACTACTAAGCTAGGTTGCCAATTCAAGGCTAGGTGGACTCCAGAGCAAGGCATTTAACCTCAAGAGTGAACTGAGTACATAAACCTTGTTCACCTTCACAGATTTGCTCAAAGAACTTTTAAAACTGTTGAGTGTCTTACAGTCAACAGTTATTAATACACATGCACACAGCAAAGAATTTGTAACACAGGCAAACAAGGCATAAACTCTCTTGAAAGGAGGGAAATATAAGTAAGAACTTATTTACACTGATAAAGGTAGTGTATTCGTTTCCTGTGGCTGCTATAACAATAGAAACTGGGTGGCTTAAAACAATAGAAATTTATCATGTCTTAAGTCTGAAATCAAGGTGTCCACAGGGCCACATTCCCTCTGGAGGCTCCTGAGGAGAATCCGTTCTTTCTTCCAGCTTCTGGTGACTGCAGGCATTCCTTGAGTTGTGGCCACATCACTCCAATCTCTGCCTCTGTGATCACATTTGCCTCCTCCTCTTCCTCTGTCTCTTCTCTCTTATGAGAATGCTTGTGATGGCATTTGGGGCCCACCTGCTAATCCAAGATGATCTCCTCATCCCATAATCCTTAATTAATCACATCTGCAAAAACCCTTTTGCCACATAGGGTAACATCCACAGGTTCCAGGGGTTTGACATGGATATCTTTGGGGAGGGGGTGCAGAGCATTCCACAGGCAGTAAAAGCTCCCTGTTGCAGGTGGACCCCACTTTAAGAAGTCCAACAAATCACATTTACAGGAAAAGATGTTTGCTAGGTGAAATCATTAGTGCAAGGATCCTATAAAGACAAAAGCCCTTTCTTGCCACTGGGACAGTCCAACTTTCCCAAACCCAAATTTCACACTTTTTCAGAAACTTTCCAAGTCCATGAATAAGATGCACCTGTTTTGCCCCCTCACAGTGAGCAGCCCACCCCCTCTGCTGGGATAACCCAGACCATGCACTTCAGGCAGGCCATCCTTCTGAACAGACTGAGACTTCGAGGCATGAGCTGCCACCATGTAAGTAGACTTCCAGGAATGCTTAAGGGTATTAAGCACAATGACAATTTTCAGCTTCTTAAATGTGCCGCTGATCTCTGGTTACCTTTGATCAGGAGGAATGGCAGCGATTTGCCAATGCTCAAAAGTCAGTCTACCCCAACCTTTCTTATAATCGAGTCTACCGTGGACTTTATAAAAAGAAAGTGTGTGCAGGGTAGGGCTCTGGCAAAACGCAGAAAGCAAATTCCAAGGCTGGTGGCAGCCAGTTTCGGCAGATATCAGAAGCAATACACCAGCCCAAAGGCACCCACCAGACAGCAGTTAAGCCCTTGGACAAGCCTGACTCCAAACAGAAATTGGAAGAGGGATGTGGAAATGGCATCTTCTCTTGAGGGGGAAAGGAACTAAGTACAGTAGCAGATGGAACATGATGGTCTTACACTAATCCAGGCGCCATAATTAAATTCTGGAAGCTTGCCAGCAAAGGAAGACGGTACTCAAAAATAGCAGGTGCCTCCCAGAGATTTTTGCCAGAGGGGCTTTTGGAAGCCATAGGGCTTATCGCCTAGGGGACGAAAACACTGGTGAAGCTAAGTATCCAGCTAGCCCTACAGAGGAGACCGGAGTGTTCTGGAGAGGCTTTTATAACCCCTGGGGAAGTACTGGCTCCTAAGTAGATTTAATTGCCTCTGTGGTCCTATGCATGGACTTTGTTGATGAAGGGGCAGTCCCAGACATGGAGCAGTCCTGGCAATGAAATAAACTGCCCACCTGCTGCATTAATATACCTCCCAGCTATTGTGCATCTCAAAGCTGCACCAGAAAGATGAACTTCAAAGACAATGCCCATTAAAGTGATCCAGCCAATTCTTCAGCATTGCATAGAGTGGCAGCATGATATACTGATTTTAAAACTGAGCTCTGGAGTCAGACGGACCTAGATGGCGTCTAGCTCTACAGCTTACTAGCATGTGAACTTAGGGAAGTTACTAAGCCTCTACAAGCTATAGGTGTTTTTCATCTGTGAATAGGGACTGTAATATTTCTTAGAGCATGACTGTAGAGAATAAGCGATACTGTAACAACACAATTAGCTCATAGTATGGCACATGGTAAAAGTGTTCAGTAAACAGCAGTCACTTTGAGATAATGATGCTTAAACAGACTGAAGAGCAAACACTGAAGGCCATCATGCAGAGAAACTCACAAGAAGGGAAGGAGCATCAGCAAACTCGTCGTCTGTATTATAGCTTTTATCCTGTTGCCTCAAGTCTGAGGGATGCTTGCTCCTTTCATCAGGTCTTGGCAAGCAAGGAGGGTAGACAAAGACCACATAACTGTCACACAGTGTAGGCTGGAACTCTCAGGCAAGAACTCAGCAGCAGGACAGTGCATATGGTCCCCCATTCTCTGAGCATCCCACAGATATGCTAGCATCAGGCACAGCTGGACACATCACCGGTTGTAGGCCGTGAAATGGACCCCTTCCCTGCTGCTTTCTCTCTTTACAGGGTTTTCAAGGAAGCAGCCTTCCAAGTTTGGAAAACCAGCATGACTGGGGCACCAGCTGCTTAAGGGAGTTGCACAACAGTCTAGAAGCCCCAGCTGAAAGCACCTAAAAAGCTTGTGTAAAGTAGAGGCACAGCTGCTCCCTTTGATGAAAGGGGGACCACCCTTCCAGCTACCTCATTTCCAGGCAACCTTGGGGAGGTTGGACAATCCTTCCTGTATCCCCATAGTCTTTCTTCAGGCAATTAAATAGGGATTCATCAAACACCCATCCTGGTCTGCATGGAGATACAGCACAGCATCATGGTTAGAAGTGTGTTGAGCTTTGAAATTCAATACTCAGATTCAAACTGCAGCTTCACCACTAATTAGCTATGTGACCCTGGGCAAGTCAGATAGTCTCTGTATGCTCCAGTTTCCATATCTGTAGAAGGAGGATTAAAAACTATACCTAGAGTCATAGAATTATTTTGAGGATTAAATGAGATAATGTTCGAGAGGCACTCAACACAGGGTCTAGCATGTGATAGCACAAATTCACAGTAACTAGCCTAAGCTGGGCTCTGTGCTGAACATAAAAGGTGCTAGGCCAGGTCTCTTCAACTCAAGTTGATACTCAGGGTACTACAACATACCTATGTGAATAAATATCTCCTTATCATTTCCTTCCAAACCACAAAATATTTACAGTTGAAACTGAAGGTGAAGGATCCACCTCAACTTTTCCCCTCCGCCTCAAAACCTTGGAGAGTTTATAACCGCTGTTATGGAGAGTTCCCATTATGTCTTCACTATAATTTCTCTGGCTCCTATTCTACATTCCATTCTATGGAATTCCATCCTGTATTCCCTTATCCTAGTTCTGGTCTTCTTAATTTCCCAGTACCTCTCACCTAAGTTGTTTTTGGAGGTACCTTTTATTTCATCATTCATTCTTTTAACAAATATTGACCTATCCAACTCTCATGAACTCACACCATTCTAAGCCTGGAGATATAATAATGAGCAAGATAAACAGGGTCTCTGCCCCTCAGAAAGTCTACAAGCTCTGAAGGAAGGCAGACATTAAAACCAGTAGGTGGGTAACAGTAGTAATAGTAATCGCAGCTCAAAGCAGGTGCAAATAACCTGGTCTCGAGGGAGTGGATAAGGTTGATCAAGGAACTCTTCCAAGAGATAGTGACATTTAAGCAAAGCCAAACAAATGATAGGGAATTACCCACGAAAATAAGAAAAGAAAAAGTGTCTCAAGGAAAGACAATCCAACTATCATTCTTGACCGCTACTTCAGGCCCAACTCAGAGTACAACAAGAACTATTTATCACTGCCATTAATCCTCCCTACCCACTAGAAAACTTTAAAATGTTAGAGCTAACATCTTGTTGAAATTTCTGGACCTCTCAAGCACTAAAGCTTCTCCAGCACAACCTCAATTTGCTCAGAGGAAGAGAGAGAAAGAAAAATGGGTTGCATTCAGAAAAGCTCAAAAGCTCTCCAACTGTGAACTCGTGGAGGATACTTGTTGATCAAATTGCCGGAGAAAGCCAACAGAAAGGCAGAGCCACCTTCCTTTCTCCCTTTCCAGACAGGAGCCAAAAACTGCCTTCAAACCCAAACTGAGAAATGACCCAGTTGACAAGGTCATGCCATTTCTTTGCCTGTCAAAAAAATGGACTTTCTCAGTTTCCACTGTGGATGAAAATGTAATATTTCTATTGCAATTTCCATTTCACAGCTGACTGGCATCTGCAGAGACAGAGAATTCTAATAAAATTGCAGAAGCATTTAATACAATGACTGACAGATGGGGAAAAGGTTTGTAGCAACTCTGTTTTTCTGATCATGTTAACAAAACATGGCGTGTGCTTTTCCAAGGCACTGACCCTGTTTCAATTACAATTTAAATCTGATGACTAAAAACAGTGATTAGGACTTCTGAGGGGCAATGCTGTTTATCACCCAAATGGTTTAATAATATATAGATTCTTTTTTTCCCCTTTCCAATCAGACAAATTAGCATTCCGGGTTCTGCACTTAATAAAGTTACACAGGGCAATTTCAAAAAATTGTCTGAGTGCAACATTGCATCAATAAATTATTTCTGCACACTTGATTTAGAAATTAAGCAACAATGGAGTATTCTTTAACCATAATAGAAAGCCCTTTAAATAAAAAGTAGGCCCAGTGGGGCATTAGAAAACTAAAAGCCATTACTGATAGAACAGGATGAGGCTTGTGAGTACCAACTGCAGGCAAAGCTGCTACTCAGCTGGTCAAGGAGAAACATATCGGCCCCTTCTCACTTGAAACACAGCTAGCCTGTCAACATCCCTAAGCGGTCACTGCGAAGGAAAGGCTAAAGATAATCATAAAGCCAGTCCTGGAGGCAATTTGCTTACAGCCTTGCTCTGTGACTGGCCAAGTCTCTTGGGCCTAAGTTTCAACATTCACAAACTAAAAAGTGTTGGACTGGTTCCCAAGTGCTGGTCCCTGGACTAAAGGCCAATTGACTGTAGCACAGGTATCACAGGAGGAGTTGTTTTTGTTGTCATTCCTTCTAATACAGATTCCCGGGATCCCTGGACTCCAACCACCAAGAGTCTAATTTAGTGGGGCTAGGGTAGGGCCCAGGAATCGACTTTTTAAAGTTCACAAAGGATCAGGTTTGCGAGCCATTAGCCTAGATTACCTCCAGGTTTAAGATGTGATCATCCAAACCTATAAGAAGAAATTCAAGGTACAGCCTTGCATTTGACTAAAAATGGCAAATTCATAATACTTTTAACTAACTGACTTTGTAGCTACATCTAGAATTCTGAGACAAGATGTAGTTTCGAGTATTTGTTAAGGTCACTTTACTTAAGCTGAGTTTGGTAGTCCTTTTTGTCTTCAGACCCAATTGTGCAGCTACATGGAGCCTGTGTGAGCCACTGACAGGCTAAGCTGAGCAGAAAGGAGAAAACAAATGAAAAGTCAAGAGCCACTGGAGCAAGAGAGCAAGGACAAACAGCCGTTCACATGGAGCAAAGGCTGCTTTTCTCAGGACCAAGACAGAAACTGGAAGCCACAGTCGGCTCTGAGGATAAACAAAATGTACTTAGAGGAAAACGGTTCTTTCTCCTGCTCCAAAACATAGACTTCTCCTATGGATGTTGAGGCATCTCATACCAAGAGGTCCTCAAATGGTGCTCTGCTATTTTTTAGTCTTTAAAAAACTGTAAAATACAAATACTTTCAAAGGTAGTAAATAACATCTTAAGCTATATTATCATCTAAACTCCTCACCCTGATAACCAGGTAAAAGAAGGACTCTAAAAGAAAGAGAGATTATTACCATGCAACCACGGAGGGCTGAACAGTGAAAGAGAGTCAACAAGTTCCGCTTCGCAGTATTTCCTGAGAACAAGCTTATCAATCCATAAGATAAGAAAAATGTCATGCTGCACCTTCCCACTTCTCGGAAGGCTTGCAAGGTTACAGCTGATGTTGTCATAATGCGTTCCAGTTTTATGGAGAAAGTAGCTGCATAGATCCACTCTGACCACCTCTCACCTAGGGCAGTTTGACTGCCAAGTTAAGCTGATGATTGGCGGGAGAGCATTTAAAGAATGCCATTTCCGTCATTTTGTTACCTGACCCACTGCCGGTTGAGTCTTCCCAGCCTGTTTCTGGTCTCTTTAGTTGCCATGGATGCATCTCCTTATCTAAATGACATTTCAGTCAACATCTGCTCTGTCACTACCCCTGGAAAGGGGTGTGAGTTCTTTCTCCAAGGAGAACTCTGGAAACATCTCTGCCTGTTTCTTTATCATCATCATTAAAATCATCATAATCATCATCATTTCATTGTGTAGTTTTCAGCTCATATGAAGTCTCTCTCTCCTGTTAAAGTTTTATATGATAAGATCCATGAGTAACTTAAATTGAACCTAGGAAAAATTCCCAGTTAGACACCCAACTTATGCACAAACGTATATACAAGTACGTAGCCAACTCTTCAAAGTGATGGATACTCTGCATGTCTCACTAGTTCAGCAGCAGGACGAACATGAGCTGAGTACCTGTTCACGCCCGGCACTGTGCTAGACCCATTATGCCACCATATTTAAGCCTCTGGCCCTATGAAAGGGTGGATTATCCCATACACAAGTGAGGAAATTGGGGCTCAGACTGATAAGTATGATGGAAAATACCACATACCAAAGCCCTTAATAGGGGCCAGGCCTGTTCTAGGAGCTTTACATGCATCAACTCATTTAGTCCTCACAACAACTTATGAATAGGCTTCATTATCCCCATGTTAGGATGAGCACACTGAGGCAGAAGCAAGTTAGACAGCTTTGCAGTTTCATGCTGCTAGTCAGCACCAGAGCCAAGAATCAGAACCAGGCAATCTGGCTCCAGAGTCTGTGTGGTTAACCGTGACTCTGTCTCACTCATGAACGGCCTACAGTTAGGGAGATAGTAGTTAATGAAGATGGATTCTAACTCAGCAAGACTCCAGGTAGGGTACTGACTCTATATATGTTTCCTCACATCTCACTTGAAGCCACTTGCTTTCAGTTCAGATCAGAATTTAAGTTCTTTCACAGCATAGATATGGACCACAGGAATCGTCTAAGCCAAGCACTTACATCTTAAATGCTTATAATCAATGACAACTGACTTAAGGCTTCATATTCACTCCTTTCTAAGCTGTATATTTAAAAAGATACATGCATTACAAAACCTCAGTTCCATACACCTGGGGGTTTCCAGGCAGAGGTGCTTAGGACTTAAATGATAGCCCAGAGTTAGCTAGCAGGAGGGTACCGCAGGGTAGGGGAGTGGAAGAGAAGGAAAGGGAAAGGACAGAGAGGAAATAACAAAGGAGGAGAAAGACATCTATTGAGTACCTACTACATTCCAAGAATTCTGCTAGACAGTCTACATATGTTATTGCACTTTACCCTCATAACAACCTATGGAGGATGTAATGAAATCCCCAAGATTATCTTGCTAGCATGCAAAACAAATCAAAATTAAGCAAGTGTCTATCCAACCTCAAAGCCTAAGCTCTTTCCATTACCCGCATGCTGCCTCCTGTTAAGTTCAGCTCTTCAATTTTAATTCCATTGTGCCAAAAAAAAAATTTGCCCAATCTCTTGTCTTCATCTCCCCATCTATAAAATAGGGATAACAGTTGTTCTGAAGATTAGAATGTTTGTAAAGTGCTAAGAACTGTGCTTGGGCACACAGTAAACACCCAGTTATCAGTACTGTTGATTGATGACATAGCAAGGATGAAGAGAAGACACTCCAGGCACTGTGCTGGATGTGGTACTAAGAAATTATACCAGCCTGAACAAACATACATAAGGCCAGCACGGCCTACACCCATCCTTGAGCATCTCAAAGACCAGAAGACATTCTAGAGCAGTGCTTCTCAAAATGTAATGTGCACACGAATCACTTGGGAATCTTGTTAAAATGCAGATTCTGATTCAGTAATTCTGGGTTGGGACCTGAGAGTCTACATTTCTAGCAAACTCCCAGGTGAAGCACTGGCCCAGAGACCACACTTTGAGTAGCCAAGACCTAAAGAGCTGCTTTCCCATTTCCTAGTCTCTAAATTTCCCCTCTCCAGTGCCTGAGATAATGAAAACAAGCCGGGGACAATAAATCGTCTTCAACAACCAAATGTCAAACAAATTAAAGTCTCAAGCACTGAGACTATAAAAGCTATTGAAAGCAGCTTCCCAGGGCTCCTGGGACTGTAAATCCTTTCTGCACATTCTGCTGGCAGCCAGCTAATCACCAAGAGGAATGAATGCCTCTATTTTCTTCTTCCTCCTCCTGAATCAAAAGGAGTCAGGATAAATCTGTTGTGTGGCTCCAGGTCCAGTTTGAAGGCTAAGTTCTTCTGCAATCTATTTAAACTCCCAAATTTATCCAAAGAAGAGGGAGGCCTAGTTTACTTAGAGTATTTGTAGTCTTTCTCCTCTCACTGGGTTCCTTCTGACTCTCTGTAGCTGATTTTTCCCCACCAGCAACATTCCAATGTAATTTGCACTATTATGAAGACAGATGCTACCAAGTTCATTTGTTATTACGTTACCACAGGAAATGGCAGGGATTCTGATAAGTAATGAAATTATATCAGGCAACAGCCAACCAGAGTCTTTTCACTCATGCCCCTCAGGATCCTAAAGTAACACCAATTAAGACAAAAAAAGTTGAGTCGGAAGAAATATTATTTCTTCCAAGAAATATTATTGGCCCCGTGGTGTGATTCAGGGCCTGGGAATCAAGAAATGTTTCAATACTGACTCTGAGAAAAGCTTTCAGAAATATTTTATGAGCTGTAAAATTACAATAACTCACCAAGTGGTTCTTTCCAGTTCTGCCTCTTCCAAACACAACACCAAGACCTTCCACGTCCAGACAAGAGGGGACTGGAGTGAAAAGAGCATGTGCAAGGAGTGTGTTCCTTTCACTCTTGGACCTAGGCAGTCACAGATCCCATCTTGCCCTGGTACTGAAGATTTTACGATCCTCATCCACTCAGGTGCAATGAAGAAGCCAGGTTCTACCAGAAGCTAAATGCTGGATTTTGCTCACTGTTCACATCTAGCCTCTTTTGCAGGGTGTGTTCTAAATGCTCTCATTCAAAGCACAGGAGAAGGTGCATTGGTTAAGAACATAAACTCTGCAATCAGATATCTTGGGCTCTGACACTAGCAATGTGGTCTTGGAGAAATCATAGCTTCTTTTGGCTTTATTTATTCATGAACTGTGGTGAATAAAAGCACCAACTTCTAAGGTTACTGTGATAATGAAATAAGATAATGCATATAAAGTGCTTAGCACGATGCCTGGCACATGTAAAAACTACTACTATCCTGCCATGCAGAGCTCCCTAGTCGTAAATAAAAAAGGAAGCAAATTTTTCAAGTTTTTGTACGTTTTAATATTAACTTATCAGGTGATTAATAGTATAATTCAACACCCAAAGATGACTTGTTTCTCCACTCTCTGAGCCTCAGCATCCCTGTCTGTAAAATGAGGTACTGTATTAAATTGCTCACAAAGACCTTCTCAGTTCCAATAGGAACTGTCTAGATATTGTTGGGCAATGCTCCAAGGATACAAGCAAACCCCCAAAGACCCCCTCTTGCAAGCTGAGGTGGGGAGCAAGCCCACGATAGGGTTGCACAAACAGGAACTCCGTCATACTACTTTACTTGGTACTGTCTGTGTATCCTTTCATTCCCGCATCTAGCAGGAAGGTTATTACCAGGTGCTGGATACTAACTGAGATGCCAAGGTAGCCAGGATGCTTAAATGAGTGAGATGTGGCCCCAGAACCAAAAGTCTCACAGACCAGTAACAGAACCAAGTCAGGTCACTAATGAGTGCAGAGACTGGAAGTGTCAGGCGGTGGGGATATTTGTTTTGCTGCCAGTGCCATAAAAAATGTTGGTGATGTCCTTCACGGACCCCAAGACTTAAGAATAGCAACCACTACAACTCCTATAATTAGAGCTGCTTCTACTATTATCAGTACTTAAATGTCTACTCTGTACCAAGCCTATACTGAACCCTCTACAACAATCCTTTGAATTAGGTATCGTTATACTCAGTGGGCTGCAAACATCAACCACCTTCCTGCTATGGCTTCTTCTAATAGCAACCAGCTCACTCCCAGCTTTTTTAGCCTAAGAGCCTACACTTATTCCATACGAATTCCTCCTGATGACAGCTGTTTAGACCATAGACAAGAACATAATCTAGGGCAGTCCATTCATGCACTGGCTGAAAAAGGTCAACATGGCCAATTAAATTCTCTAGGCTTTCTCTCACCAGGCTACACGTTAGAATCACCTGGTGACCTTTTTAAACATTCAGGTACCAGGGTTCACCACAGACCAATTAAATCAGGCTGGGGATTAGGGGAACTGGATATACATATTCTACAAAGTACTCTTGTTGATTCTGCTATGAAGTCAAGGGTGAGTGAGGGTGAGTGTCATGGCCTTAGAACAGTGGTTCTCAGTGTGAGGTCTCCAAAACAGAAGCATCAGCATCTCTTGGAAACCTGTCAGAAATACAGATTCTCAGGCTCCACTCCAGACCTACTGGATTAGAAACTCTGGTGGTGGTACCCAGCAATCTACATTTAAACAAGCCCTCCATATTCTGATGCACACAAAGTCTGAGCACCACAGCCCTAAAGCTCTGCTCCTCAGAGTGTGGGCCATCAATCAGCAGCATTGGAAGCACCTGGAAACTTGCCAGAAACAGAATATTCTGCCCCAACCTGGAGTTAATCAGCATTTTCATATCTCCAGACAACTGGTATGCACACGAAGTACTGAGAAATACAGAAGAAAAAAAATAATGAATTTCAATGAAAGAAGTTAAAATAGCCCAAATTGAAAGTAATGATTCTTGACCGGGGAGGTCTGCTCTACCTAAAGGGAATTCATCAGAACCAACCAAGGAGTTTTCTCAACCTATTTATAGAGACACCCAGAGATCTCAGAACGTAAGAATCACTGCTACCAATGAGAATATGTTGTGTTCCTCAGTGTAGGGCGTGGAAAATAGTTTTATAAAGCAGAAATTGAGAGGCTGCTAAGGAAAGTATGATAGGCATGGCAAGCTGAAGATACGGAAAAGCAGAGGATAACTATATAAAAAGAACTAAGCAGAAAGAGGTAAACAGAGAGAGAGAGAGAAATAATAAAAAGTAGCTGATCTCTAGAGTTGCCTTAATGTCGTCCACCTTCCCAGTTTAGTTCCAGTTCAGCAGTATCCTCATAATAAACAGCTTTTCCTGAGATGATGTGAAAAGGTCTCCATTCCTGTAACTATAAGCATTCACTTTGTGTTTTGGCTGTCCAAGAGTGCTCACTGACGGGAGGTGAGGGGAGCGAGAAGCTGGCTGCGCCGGGCAGCCACAATCCCACTCCAGGTCCCAGCTGCTAAGGAAGAATCTACCTGGAATCACACTTTCGCTCGTGAGACCCACTTTGTGCCCCTAAACCAAATAAATGCCTGGGAGAGAGAAGGATCAACAGCGAGCCTAAATCAGATGGTGGGAAATGCACACATTTTCCTCCCACACAGAAATCCAGGAAAGACTTCAGCAGCTAGGCTCCCACGTGCCCACGCACCTCACCTCACCTGGCAACACACCTGCTCTACTCACACCTCATGCTTTGCCAAGGTTAGATGAGGAAGGTTTGAGACATGGCGGTGGGGGAGGATGCAAAAAGAAAAGAAAGCCATCGACATAAAATAAAGCCATTCCAAACTGTTTCCTCAATATCCAAGAAAGGAGATTTGCCAAAATTATAGAAAATGATAAACTTGATAAGAAAGCAGACCCTCCCACCTTGAGTAGAAATAAAGATCCCTGTGAATACCTAAATACATGATTCATACTGTCTGATGGAGAATAAACCTCCTTAAAAGTGCAAGCTACAAAATAGTAATAAAAGCCATACCTTCTGAGCAGTGTATCTACATGTTGCAATGCCATGGGCATTGCACCAGCACAATTCCAGGTACTCAACCCATGACATATAAAATTACCTAGTGAAGAGGGCTGCCTATATTCACTCACGCTTCAGCAAAGAGCTTACTGTGCTAACATGGAAAGCCCTGTGTTCCCAAGGATGGCCAGTTGTCAACCTGCCTTCCATTTCAACCTATTTCACAGGTGGCTCACATCTCTAAGACTTATGTCCTTGCACAATTCTCCAGGGACAAGTGGATATTGTTCATTTTTCTCTCTGACCCTAGAAATCACAATGGAATATAGGTTGGAAGAGGGCTATTATAATATGAATAACCTTCAGTATGCTCTTAACTAAATCATTTACAACTTTGGAACTTTATCAAAAATAGCAATATATTTTTCATTAATCATTCAATAAATATTTTTGGAGCACCCTTATGTGCCAGAGACCATGCCAAGGGCTGAACCAGAAATAGTGAGCAGGTTCTCTGTTCTCTCTGTTTGAGGGCCAATTATACAAGCAATTAGAAAGAAAAAGGCAGGTTAAAAAATAATGGAACATACTCTTGTTTAAGAAAAAATACACAAAACAAAACATCCACATATATGTGCATATAAAATACATTTTTAAAGTTCTGGGAAAATACCCTCTAAATTAGTCGTGAGCAAACTATTTTTGTAAAGGGCTAGATAGTAAATATTTTCAGCTTTGTGAGCGATACAGATGCTATCACAGCCACTCAACTCTGGGGTTATAGTGTGACAGCAATCACAGAGCTTCCATATGTAAACAAATGAGCATGGTTCTGTTCCAATAAAACTTTATTTACAAAAACAGGTGGCAGGTCACATTTGAGTCTCAGGTGGCAGTTTGCCAACCCCTGCTCTAAATTACTAAAAGTAGGTCCCTTCAGAGGAGTGAGACTTGAGGGAGAGATGGAGGATTTAAAAGAGAACTTTCACTTTACCCCACATACTTCGGTTTTGTTTGAATATTTTGTCCACCACTGAATCCTCAGTCCTTTGCACAGTGCCTGGCACATGGTACATGTAAAGATATGTTTGATAAATCAATTAAGTGGATGAGTTCAGTTTTTTAAGAATAAAATTTTAACTTATAAAACAGGCATTAAGTGTAATACATAGAGTGATAGAGGAAGCATAGGACACTCTGAGGGCACATAAAAGGGACACCAACCCCAGACTGAGACTGTCAAGAACTCATTCCCAAGAAACTAGGATCCAAGTTCATTAAGACCTCCCATTGCATACAGTGATATCCAGGTGGAGAACAGTTATGTCTCACAAGTGCACAAGCAGCACTGAAATAGGCAGACCACTCAACCAGTATGTGAGCAGGCAATCAGTTAAAGTGGGAGGCTCAGAAGGGCCAGGGTTCAAGCTGTGTCCCAGCAAGGCAGCTCCTGGACTCTGCAAACCCTCCTCCCGACCCCAAGCTAGGCCACACTGGAGCAAATGATGGAGGAAGAGTCTGCTTCCTCACTGACTGTTAATGCCATCCAGACTTAATCACGAAAAAGGCAAAATGGAGAGACCCTCAGCCTACTGCTGAAATGAGGTTTTGGGAACAGTGAGAAATTACAGGTTTGAGCTCTTCCCTACACACCTATGTCTGTGGACAATTTCCCCTCCATAGCAAAAAACAGTGTCAGTCAGTTCTCTTAAGAGAGCAGCCTGTGAACCAAGAGAAGACAAAACTGCTACTGCTTCCTAGAAGCCTACACCATAGGCTACTAGTGAATAGCTGTCACTCAAACGATGCCCCAAGGAGGGAGATTAAATCCTACCTCTGCAACTTCCAGCTGCCTTCAAAAGAAATTACAAATGAAACCCAGCTTTGCCATCAAAGTTTATATTTTATAGATCAAAATAGACAGGTTAGTTTATTAAATAATAGACCACAATGTTTCTTTCAGGTATAACATATTCTTTGTATTGAATAGATACAGAGCTAACCAAAATCTGCACGTTCACTTGCAAAAAATCCTCTTTGACCTTAGTTCTCGTTATCTGTCCTAGCTTGAGAAGAAAAAATGTCATTTTCCTTCAAGGATTTGTATGTGGATCTTTGGCTCCACTAGCTGGTAGTAATTTAAACATGAATGAAAGTGAAGTGTGTGTGTGGGGGGGGGGGGGTGGCTAAGGATACAGGAGCATGGAGAAGTGTCCTACCCTAGAATTAAAACCCTCTTTAGGAAGGTCGAGTCCATGTGCTTAGGAGAAACTGTGTGTATCGGGAGTTTATAGATCTCCAGTCCTAATCCCCAGTTAGTTCTACGAAGAGCCTAACACCCTCCAATGTTGCGAGGAAGGATTCCTTAACACAAACAGAATATCCCCCAGACAGTCTCTCTATGACCCCGGCTTCTCTCAGTGCTCTCCCCTAGCTGTTCCCAATGTCATCAAACAGCCTCTAGGTCTTTCCGCTACCCATTAGCTTGTTCATCTCTTGGCATCACATCCAGAGAACAGCTTCTGGCAGTCAGGGTCCATTCTGAGCCCTCTAGTGACAGCTAAACTGATCCATAGCTAATCCCCTTCAGGATCTGGGAGGACCCTTTAGAGCCGCATCTGGAAAGAAAGACTGTGGAACATTTGTATCAAACTCAGATGTCCTCCTTGATCCAGAGCCAAGGAGGAGGTGAGGATGGACATAGCTCTCATCTTCTAGAGAGCACCACTCCCAGGAAAAACTAGAACACTCTCTCAGTTCAAAGTGGGTCTTAACGGTAATAGTTAATGGTTAACGGTAATAGTCATTGTTGTGTAGGCATTGTGATAGGTATAACAAAGTAAACAGACTTTCCAGTCAGTACAAACTGACCTGAATTCAAACTCTAGTTCCATTTCTAAGTAGCTTTGTGACTTTGGAGAACTCACTTTACCTCTCTAAACCTCAGTAAATTGAAGACAATCTAAAAATTGGAGGTAATCATATAACTGTCATAGAATTGCTGCATAGATTAAATTAGAAAATTAATATAACGCATTTAGCACTGTCCCTGGCTGAGTGAAACCAAAAAAAAAAAAAAAAAAAAAATGGCCACTTTTAAATACAGATGATCTGATTTCTCACCTCACTCCCACTTCATTGTTTTATTTCAGCTACATCCTTTCCCCAAGTCTCAAAAAGATACATAATTTTGCAAGACAAAAAGACTGAAAACAGCTAAGCAACAGCAGTTCTTCTTTACCAACTAAACCTAGTGTGGGCAATTCCATTAAAATGCATTAATGCCCCCATACTGGAAGGCAGTCTCAACCCAAGAGGGCAGTTCATTTCCAAGCCCACGTGTTCGCCAACCAAAATGAGCCATGCCTCCCTCACAGCCACTTTGAACAGCATTTCAAGGTCACTTCGTCAGATAGGAAATTGTCCCTCAGCAGTCACATAACTGACATTTCCTTTCTTTTATCTGCAAGGCCCCTGAAGTCTGCTGAGTGAGATTTTTTTGCCTTCAAAGATTGTGCTGTAGGTAGAAGTCACTGACTGTTGGGTGCCTGGGGCTTGGGAAACCGCTGTCGCTATTCCAAATGATTCATAAAACACCCTGTTCTTTAAACATATACATAAAGGAACCAAGAAGTAATAAAAAATCATTTTCCACCTTTTAACATATTTGAGAAACTTGAAAATCTTCTCAAATACGTTTATCAGTAATTTTGAGCATTCGCCATTATTCTCCAGATAAATGCCAATGCTAGCACTCAAACCAACCTAGGGAAAATGTACAAAAAGGGACAGTTAGCTATTATTTTCATAATCCTTGTAAACCTTATATCCTGAAATCATTTTTCTAGCAGTAACTAAACATTCCTATAAATTATCCTTAAAAGCTACCATTATAAATGCTCTCCCCAGAATGTAGGAAGGGTGATTCTCTTTTTACCTGATGGAAGGGGAAACCAAAGTTTAATGTCTATTGTATAGTTTACATGATGCTAAGTACTGCCCCCACTGCCATTCAATTCCTCTCCCCACCAAGCTCCTAAGCACTTGACTGTCACCTGTGAGACCTTCCTCATTTTTTATGGATTCAATTTACAGGCAGTACTTGGAGAATCACTCCAGCAGCAAAATATCCCCCTCAGGAGCCTATACCTGAAAAGATAATGGGGGAAAGATAGGTTGAGTGACAAGCTCTAGCATGAATTAGGCTCTGAGAACACATGTGTCACCAGAGCAAGCCAGTAAGCTCCACGGGGATGAAGGTCATCTCTGCCTCATCCAATGTTATACCCCAGGTGCCTGACACAGTGTTGGTTCAGAGGCCCATAAGTATTGTTTAAATACTGAGACTCTCTGATATGACACACTACTTTATTCAGCTTTTTAACCCACACATATCTACTATGGTGTTTTTTTGGTATAATAATTGTTCACCTGTCTGGTCACCAGTACTATTACGTATTTATATTCCATGATCTGAGTTAGACATTGAAATATGCATTATCTCATATAATAATCATGATAATCTTACTGGGCAAAGTACTATACCCAATTTACAAAGAGAAATCAGAACTTAGAGAAGTTAAGTCAGTTGTTCTGATTTCTCTAGGTCACACAGCAGTGAGTAGCAAGAATTAAATCTGAACCCAGGTCTGTCTGACTCAGATGTCCATAATTTTTCCTCTACCATGTATTTCCCCAAAAGTGTTAGTAGCATTCATACACACCCACACACTTACACACACATACACACACACATAGAGGTTGCATAGTCAAAATAGTTCAAGAATATTGTTTTCTTTACTGCAGATCTTCTCAGATCTTCCATGCTAATGTAAAGAGTGAATCTCCAAGAATACACTGAGATTAAGTGGCATTCCCCAAACTAATTTTACAGAATCTTTTATTCATGGAGCATCTCATGGGACCATTGTTCCACAAAGCAGACTTTAACAAATAGTGTGTTCTATCACCCCACATCTTAGTAAACACCTTGTCTTAGATCTCAGAGAAGAACACCAGTTATCTGGCAGAGGGCAAAGCATGTGGGACATCTTCCTCTCTACCATGTTAATAAGCCTCCAAATCCCTTAACTCTTCATAGAAATTGAATAACAGGAATTTCATTCTATGTAAACTATCTAGTGAAATTCACAAGTTACTGTCATAAAAAAGTGAACCCCCAGCTTCCCTGGGCCATTAATATTCTCAGTAGCCACTAAATCTTAACGCTCTAGAAATACACTGGGATGCAAAGACAGAATAGAAGGCTATTTCACTAACTGGAATATTTCCTAATTTTTTTCCTTCTCCTATTCCAAGTATATCCCTTTTGATATCTCTTGAGGTTCCACATTCTTTCTTTCTCTCTTGGCCAAGAATCTGATATTTAATCAGATCTCCAAGGTAGCTGAATAGGAATGATGGCCATCATATTTAATAGAAGTGAGAGACTGCGGGAAGTCTAAGCTGAAAGTCTCCTAAAATCAACATTCCAGATTTCCAGTCCTAGAAATTACCTCAAATACTTTCTCCTAGCCCTTTCAGTCTTATTTCTGTTTCTGTAACTTATTTTTTAAGTGTGACTTTAGTCTCAAACAAAATTTGTATATTACTTTGAATGTCTCTCCCCCTTTCCCTTCCTGCCCACCAAGATGAGATTCTTTACCTCAGAGGCTATGCCTAAGGATCAACCATCTATGCAGTACAACATTCATTCATTCATACATTCATTCATTCACTCAATAAATAGTTCCTGGTACATAACAGAGCACTAAGAATGCAAAACAAAAAAGACATTGTGCCGCTATTATTTACAACTCAAAGACAGAGGCTGTGCTGGACGTATAATAGAATGATACCTATGTTAGACTAAAGGGACACGGAGGTCTTCCCAGAATAAAGATATTAAGATCTTAGAGTAGATATGTTCATTCATTCTACATATTGTTAATAACTACCTTGTGCTGGGCACTATTCTAGACATTAAATGAGACAGACCATATTTCTTTTCTCATGGTTTACATTCTAACAGAAGAACAGAGATAAAAAGACAAAAAAAAAGTGTCAGGTAATGAAAAATGGATAAATGCTTGGTTGAAATGATAGGAAGTGGCTGGTGACATATTTCAGATTGGGTGATGGAGAAAATCTTCTCTGGGATGGTGACATTAAGCTGTGATTTAAAAAGCAAGGAAGAGGGCTTCCCTGGTGGCGCAGTGGTTGAGAGTCCACCTGCCGATGCAGGGGACATGGGTTTGTGCCCCCGTCCGGGAAGATCCCACATGCCGTGGAGCGGCTGGGCCCGTGAGCCACGGCCGCTGAGACTGCGCGTCCGGAGCCTGTGCTCCGCAACGGGAGAGGCCACAACAGTGAGAGGCCCCCGTACCGCAAAAAAAAAAATAAATTAATTGAAAAAATAAAAAGCAAGGAAGAGGTAAGCATGCCAAGAGCCATGGCAGTGGTTTTCAGGCAGAAAATTAATGCAATGCTTCAAAGTGGGGACACGTTTGGCCTGTCTTGAAACAGAAAGAAGTCCCTCGTAGCTGGCACTTAAATAACAAAGATAGGCAGGAGAGAGGTTGGTAACACATCATGCCAACCTCTGTAGCTATGCCAAGGGGAGGAGTTTGGATTTTTTTTTTAAACATCTGAAGGCTTTTCAGACGCTTTTAAATTTCTGAGTGACAATACTACTTGCTATTTGGAGAAAATATTGCAGGAAGGTAAGAGCTCACGCTTCCCTCCAGTGGCTCATGGGAGTTTTCTACACAGCACATTCCAATCACTTTAATTACCAACCCATGCCATACTTCTGATAACACAGGAAGCCTTTTCTCTCTGATTTCCCCATGCTGCCTTTGTATGTAAGCCAGCCTGAGTTCATTCAGTTCTACCAGGAACCTTTTTCTCACACATGGCCCAGGACAAAGGGTTTATAAAAGGTCCCCTGAAATATTTTCTCAATATCTTTTTTCCATTTCTCTAGAAAGTCCCTCCCTTCACCAACTCAACACTGACAGTCACTAACTGTCCTAGAAAGCACCAAAGCATCTGAAACATGACTGCATTTTTCTTCAGTATGAACTTAATACATATTTATTGAATATTTGAACAACAGTATGATTTTCAACTCACTTGGAAAATGCCTTTTATTTTTAACATCTTTAGTGGAGTATAATTGCTTTACAATGGTGTGTTAGTATCTGCTGTATAACAGAGTGAATCAGCTATACATATACATATATCACCATAACTCCTCCACCTTGTGTCTCCCTCCCACCCTCCCTATCCCACCCCTCGAGGTGGTCACAAAGCACTGAGGTGACCTCCCTGTGCTATGCGGCTGCTTCCCACTAGCTATCTATTTTACATTTCGCAGTGTAAAAATGTCCATGCCACTCTCTCACTTTGTCCCAGCTTACCCTTCCCCACCCCGTATCCTCAAGTCCATTCTATGCGTCTGGGTCTTTATTCCTATCCTGCCCCTGGTTCTTCAGAACCTTTTTTTTTTTTTTTAGATTCCATATATACGTGTTAGTATACAGTATTGTTTTTCTCTTTCTGACTTACTTCACTCTGTGTGACAGACTCTAGGTCCATCCACCTCACTACAAATAACTCAGTTTCATTTCTTTTTATGGCTGAGTAATATTCCATTGTTTAATATGTGCCACATCTTCCTTATCCATTCATCTGTCGATGGACACTTACGTTGCTTCCATGTCCTGGCTACTGTAAATAGAGCTGCAATGAACATAATGGTACATGACTCCTTTTGAATTATGGTTTTCTCAGGGTATATGCCCAGTAGAGGGATAGCTGGGTTGTATAGTAGTTCTATTTTTAGTTTTTTAAGGAACCTCCATACTATTTTCCATACTGGCTGTATCAATTTACATTCCCACCAACAGTGCAAGAGGGTTCTCTTTTCTTCACACCCTCTCCAGCATTTATTGTTTGTAGAGTTTTTGATGATGGCCATTCTGAATGGTGTGAGGTTATACTTCATTGTAGTTTTGATTTCCATTTCTATAATGAACAGTGATGTTGAGCATCCTTTCATGTGTTCCTTGTCAATCTGTATATCTTCTTTGGAGAAATGTCTATTTAGGTCTCCTGCCCATTTCTGGATTGGGTTGTTTGTTTTTTTGATATTGAGCTACATGAGCTGCTTGTAAAGTTTGGAGATTAATCCTCTGTCACTTGCTTCATTTGCAAATATTTTCTCCCATTTGAGGGTTGTCTTTTCATCTTGTGTTATGTTTTCCTTTAATGTGCAAAAGCTTTAAAATTTCATAAGGTCCCATTTGGGTTTTTTTTTAATATTTTATTTTTTTAACAGCTTTATTGGAGTAAAATTGCTTTACAATGTTGTGTTAGTCTCTGCTGTATAACAAAGTGAATCAGCTATACTTATACATATATCCCCATATCTCCTCCGTCTTGCATCATCATCCAACCGTCCCTATCCCACCCCTCTAGGTGGTTCCAAAGCATCAAGCTGATCTCCTTCTGCTTTGTGGCTGCTTCCCACTAGCTATCTATTTTACATTTGGCAGTGTATATATGTCCATGCCACTATCTCACTTCGTCCCAGCTTACCCTTCCCCCTCTCCGTGTCCTCAAGTCCATTCTCTATGTCTTCGTCTTTATTCCTGTCCTGCCCCTAGGTACTTCAGAACCTTTTTTTTTTTTAATTCCATATATATGTGTTAGCATATGGTATTTGTTTCTCTCTTTCTGACTTACTTCACTCTGTATGACAGACTCTACGTCCATCTACCGCGCTACAAATAACTCAGTTTTGTTTCTTTTTAAGGCTGAGTAATATTCCATTGTATATATGTGCCACATCTTTATCCATTCATCTGTTGATGGACACATAGGTTGCTTCCATGTCCTGGCTATTGTAAAGAGAGCTGCAATGAATATTGTGGTACGTGACCCTTTTTGACTTATGGTTTTCTCAGGGTATATGCCCAGTAGTGGGATTGCTGGGTCATATGGTATTTCTACTTTTGCTTTTTGAAGGAACCTCCATACTGTTCTCCATAGTGGCTGTATCAATTTACATTCCCACCAACAGTGCAAGAGGGTTCTCTTTTCTTCACACTCTCTCCAGCATTTATTGTTTGTAGAGCTTTTGGTGATGGCCATTCTAAACAGTGTGAGGTGATACCTCATTGTAGTTTTGATTTGCATTTCTCTAATGATTAGTGATGTTGAGCACCCTTTCATGTGTTTGTTGACAATCTGTATATCTTCTTTGGAGAAATGTCAATTTAGGTCTTCTGCCCATTTTTGGATTGCATTACTTGTTTTTTTGATATTGAGCTGCATGAGCTGTTTGTATATTTTGGAGATTCATCCTTTGTCAGTTGTTTCATTTGCAAATATTTTCTCCCATTCTGAGGGTTGTCTTTACATCTTGCTTATGGTTTCCTTCGTGGTGCAAAAGCTGTTAAGTTTCATTAGGTCCCATTTGTTTATTTTTGTTTTTATTTCCATTTCTCTAGGAGGTGGGTCAAAAAGGATCTTGCTGTGATTTATGTCATACAGTGTTCTGCCTATGTTTTCCTCTAAGAGTTTGACAGTGTCTGGCCTTACACTTAAGTCTTCAATCCATTTTGAGTTTATTTTTGTGTATGGTATTAGGGAGTGTTCTAATTTTATTCCTTTACATGTAGCTGTCCAGTTTTCCCAGCAACACTTACTGAAGAGGCTGTCTTTTCTCCATTGTTTATTCGTGCCTCCTTTATCAAAACTAAGGTGAGCATATGTGTGTGGGTATATCTCTGGGCTTTCTATCCTGTTCCATGGATCCATATTTCTGTTTTTGTGCAAGTACCATACTGCCTCGATTACTGTAGCTTTGTAGTATAGTCTGAAGTCCAGGAGCCTGATTCCTCCAGCTCCATCTTTCTTTCCCAAGATTGCTTTGGCTATTCGGGGCCTTTTGTGTTTCCATACAAAGTGTGAAATTTTTTGTTCTAGTTATGTCAAAAATGCCACTGGTAGTTTGATAGGGATTGCATTGAATCTGTAGATTGCTTTGGGTAGTATAGTTATTTTTACAGTGTTGATTCTTCCAATCCAAGAACATGGTATATCTCTCCATCTATTTGTATCATCTTTAATTTCTTTCATCAGTGTCTTATAATTTTCTGCACACAGGTCTTCTGTCTCCTTAGGTAGGTTTATTACTTGGTATTTTTTCTTTTTGTTGCAATGGCAAATGGGATTGTTTTCTTAATTTCTCTTTCAGATTTTTGATCATTACTGTATAGGAATGAAAGAGATTTCTATGCATTAATTTTGTATCCTGCTACTTTACCAAATTCATTGATTACCTCTAGTAGTTTTCTGGTAGCATCTTTAGGATTCTCTATGTATAGTATCATGTCATCTGCAAACAGTGACAGCTTTACTTCTTTTCTGATTTGGATTCCTTTTATTTCTTTTTCTTCTCTGATTGCTGTGGCTAAAACTTCCAAAACAATATTAAATGATAGTGGTGAGAGTTGGCAACCTTGTCTTGTTCCTAATCTTAGTGGAAATGGTTTCAGTTTTTCACCATTGAGGACGATATTGGCTGTGGGTTTCTCATATATGGCCTCTATGCCTACTTTCTGGAGGGTTTTTTTCATAAAGAGTGTTGAATTTTGTCGAAAGCTTTTTCTGCATCTATTGAGATGATCATATGGTTTTTATTCTTCAGTTTATTGATATGATGTATCACATTGACTGATTTGCGTATATTGAAGAATCCTTGTATTCCTGGGATAAACCCCACTTGATCATGGTGTATGATCCTTTTAATGTGCTTTTGGATTCTGTTTCCTAGTATTTTGTTGAAGATTTTTGCATCGATGTTCATCAGTGATATTGGCCTGTAGTTTTCTTTCTTTGTGACATCTTTCTCTGGTTTGGTATCAGGGTGATGGTAGCCTTGTAGGATGAGTTTGGGAGTGTTCTTCCCTCTGCTATATTTTGGAAGAGTTTGAGAAGGATAGGTGTTAGCTCTTCTCTAAATGTTTGATAGAATTTGCCTGTGCAGCCACCTGGTCCTAGGCTTTTGTTTCTTGGAAGATTTTTAATCACAGTCTCAATTTCAGTATTTCTGATTAGTCTGTTCATATTTTCTATTTCTTCCTTGGAAGGTTCTGCTTTTCTAAGAATCTGTCCATTTCTTCCATGTTGTCAATTTTATTGGCATAGAGTTGCTTGTAGTAATCTCTCATGATCCTTTGTATTTCTGCAGTGTCAGTTGTTACTTCTTTTTAATTTCTAACTCTATTGATTTGATTCTTCTCCCTTTATTTCTTGATGAGTCAGGCTAATGGTTTATCAATTTTGTTTATCTTTCCAAGAACCAGAATTTAGTTTTATTGATCTTTGGTATCATTTCCTGCATTTATTTTTCTTTTATTTCTGATCTGATCTTTATGATTTCTTTCCTTCTGCTAACTTTGGGGTTTTTTTTTTTTTCTTTCTCTAATTCCTTTAGGTGTAAGGTTAGGTTGTTTAATTGAGATGTTTCTTGTTTCTTAAGGTAGGATTGTATTGCTGTAAACTTCCCTCTTAGAACTGCTTTTGCTGCATCCCACAGGTATTGGGTCAGTGTGTTTTCACTGTCATTTGTTTCTAGGTATTATTTGATTTCCTCTTTGATTTTATCAGTGATCTCTTGGTTATTAAGTAGTGTATTGTTTAGCATCCATGTGTTTTTATTATTTTACAGATTTTTCCAGTAATTGATATCTAGTCTCATAGTGTTTTGGTCAGAAAAGATACTTGGTACAATTTCAATTTTCTTAAATTTACCAAGGCTTCATTTGTGACCCAAGATATGATCTATCCCGGAGAATGTTCCATGAACACTTGAGAAAAATGTGCATTCTGTTGTCTTTGGATGGAATATCCTGTAAATATCAATTAATTCCATCTTGTTTAATGTATCATTTAAAGCTTGTGTTTTCTTATTTATTTTCATTTTGGATGATCTGTCCATTGGTGAAAGTGGGATGTTAAAGTCCCCTACGATGATTGTGTTACTGTCAACTTCCCCTTTTATGGCTTGTCTATGTATTGAGGTGCTCCTATGTTGGGTGCATAAATATTTACAATTGTTATCTCTTCTTCTTGGATTAAGCTCTTGATCATTATGTAGTGTCCTTCTTTGTCTCTTGTAATGGTTTTTAAAGTCTATTTTTTGTCTGATATGAGAATTGCTACTCCAGCTTTCTTTTGATTTCCATTTGCATGAAATGTCTTTTTCCATCCCCTCAGTTTCAGTCTGTATGTGTCCCTAGGTCTGAAGCGGGTCTCTTGTAGACAGCATATATATGGGTCTTGTTTTTGTATCCATTCAGCCAGTCTATGTCTTTTGGTTGGGGCATTTAATCCATTTACATTTAAGGTAGTTATCGATATGTATGTTCCTATTATCATTTTCTTAATTGTTTTGGGTTTGTTATTGGTCTTTTCCTTCTCTTGTGTTTCCTGCCTAGAGAAGTTCCTGTAGCATTTGTTGTAAAGCTGGTTTGGTGGTGCTGAATTCTCTTAGCTTTTGCTTTTCTGTAAAGGTTTTAATTTCTCAATCAAATCTGAATGAAATCCTTGCTGGGTAGAGTAATCTTGTTTGTAGGTTTTTCCCTTTCATCAGTTTAAATATGTCCTGCCACTCCCTTCTGGTTTGCAGAGTCTCTGCTGAAAGATCAGCTGTTAACCTTATGGGGATTCCCTTGTATGTTATTTGTTGTTTTTCCCTTGCTGCTTTTACTATTTTTTCTTCGCATTTAATTTTTGATAGTTTGATTAATATGTGTCTTGGCGTGTTTCTCCTTTGATTTATCCTGTATGGGGCTCTCTGTGCTTCCTGGACTTGATTAACTATTTCCTTTCCCATATTAAGGAAGTTTTCAACTATAATGTCTTCAAATATTTTCTCAGTCCCTTTCTTTTTCTCTTCTTCTTCTGGGATTCCTGTAATTCGAATGTTGCTGCATTTAATGTTGTCTCAGAGATCTCTGAGACTGTCCTCAATTCTTTTCTTTCTTTTTCCTTTATTCTGCTCTGCAGTAGTTATTTCCACTATTTTATGTTCCAGGTCACTTATCCGTTCTTCTGCCTCAGTTATTCTGCTATTGATTCCTTCTAGAGAAGTTTTAATTTCATTTATTGTGTTGTTCATCACTTTCTGTTTGCTCTTTAGTTTTTCTAGGTCCTTGTTAAATGTTTCTTGTATATTCTCCATTCTATTTCCAAGATTTTATATCATCTTTACTATCATTACTCTGAACTCTTTTTCAGGTAGACTGCCTATTTCCTCTTCATTTGTTTCTTCTTCTGGGTTTTTACCTTGCTCCTTCATCTGCTGTGTGTTTCTCTGTCTTCTCATATTTCTTAACTTACTGTGTTTGGTGTCTCCTTTTCGCAGGCTGCATGTTCGTAGTTCCCGCTGTTTTTCGTGTCTGCCCCCAGCGGCTAACTTTGGTTCAGTGGGTTGTGTAGGCTTCCTGGTGGAGGGGACTAGTGCCTGTGTTCTGGTGGATTAGGCTGGATCTTGTCTTTCTGGTGGGCAGTTCCACCTCCGGTGGTTTGTTCTGGGGTGTCTGTGACCTTATTATGATTTTAGGCAGCCTTTCTGCTAGTGGGTTGTGTTGTGTTCCTGTCTTGCTAGTTGGAGATCTCTGGGAGATCTTTCACCGTTTGATATTACATGGAGTGGGAGGTCTCTGATGGACCAAGGTCCTGAATTCGCCTCTCCCAGTTCAGAGGTACAGGCCTGACACCCGGCCAGAGCACCAAGACCCTGTCAACCACATGGCTCAGAATAAAAGGGGGAAAAAGAAAGAAAGAAAGGAAGAAATAATAAAATAAAATAAAATTATTACAATAAAAAAATTTTAAACTCATAAGAAAAAGAAAGAAGAGAGGAATCAAACCAATAAACAAATCCACCAATGATAACAAGCACTAAAAGCTATACAAAAAAAGAAAAGGACAGTCAGAACGCTAGGACAAATGGTAAAAGCAAATCTATACACACAAAATAACACAAAAAAGCATACACATAAACACTCACAAAAAGAGAAAAAGAAAAGAATATATATTTTTTTTAAAAAAGGAAGAGAGTATCAAATCAGTAAAAAAAATCTACCAATGATAATAAACTCTAAATACTAAACTAAGATAAACATAAAACCAGAAACAAATTAGGTGTAGAAAGCAAACCCCAAGTGTGCAGTTGCTCCCAAAGTCGAACGCCTCAATTTTGGGATGATTCGTTGTCTATTTCAAAGTCCAGAGATGCAGGGTACATCAAGTTGATTGTGGAGATTTAATCTGCTGCTCCTGAGGCTGTTGGGAGAAATTTCCCTTTCTCTTCTTTGTTCACACAGCTCCTGGGGTTCAGCTTTGCATTTGGCCCCAAATTTAAATTTTGGCCTCTGCACACAGGTCACCTGAGGGCGTCTGTTCTTCACTCAGACAGGGTGGGGTTAAAGGAGCAGCTGATTAGGGGGCTCTGGTTCACTCAGGCCTGGGGGAGGGAGGGGTACAGAATGCGGGGCAAGCCTGCAGCGGCAGAGGCCGGCGTGACGTTGCAACAGCCTGAGGCGTGCCGTGTGTTCTCCCGGGGAAATTGTCCCTGCGTCATGGGCCCCTGGCAGTGGTGGGCTGCACAGGCTCCCGGGAGAGGAGGTGTGGAGAGTGACCTGTGCTTGCACACAGGCTTCTTGGTGGCTGCAGCAGCAGCCTTAGCTTCTCATGCCCATCTTTGGGGTCCGTGCTGATAGTCGCGGCTCACGCCCATCTCTGGAGCTCGTTTAGGCGGTGCTCTGAATCCTCTCTCCTTGTGCACTCCAAAACAATGGTCTCTTGCCTCTTAGGCAGTTCCAGACTTTCTCCTGGACTCCCTCCCGGCTAGCTGTGGCGCACTAGCCCCCTTCAGGCTGTGTTCATGCAGCCAACCCCAGTCCTCTCCCTGGGATTTGACTTCTGTAGTCCGAGCCTCAGCCCCCAGCCCCCACCCGCCCTGGCAGGTGAGCAGACAAGCCTCTCAGGCTGGTGAGTGCTGATAGGCACCGATCCTCTGTGAGGGAATCTCTCCACTTTGCCCTCTGCACCCCTGTTGTCGCACTCTCCTCTGTGGCTCTGAAGCTTCCCCCGCGCCCACCCCTTTTCTCCACCAGTGAAGGGGCTTCCTAGTGTGTGGAAACTTTTCCTCCTTCACAGCTCCCTCCCACTGGTGCAGGTCCCGTCCCTATTCTTTTGTCTCTGTTTTTTCTTTTGCCCTATCCAGGTACATGGGGAGCTTCTTGCCTTTGAGAAGTCTGAGGTCTTCTGCCAGCATTCAGTAGGTGTTCTGTAGGAGTTGTTCCACATGTAGACGTATTTCTGGTGTATTTGTGGGGAGGAAGGTGATCTCCACGTCTTACTCCTCTGCCATCTTAAAGGTCTCAACATGACTGCATTTTAATGATTCTCAGCCAGGTTGGTGATAACTTTCGCTTCATATATGATATTCGGGAAAAAGTTTACATTGCCTATTTAGCCTCTTGCTTCCCCCTGCCCCCCGTCCAAGCCTTAAGAATCATACATATTGTCCCATTTGTTGCCCTTTCATTGATGTCCTTTCTTTTTTTAATTTTCATTTTATATTGGAGTACAGTTGATTTATAATGGTGTGTTACTTTCAGGCATACAGCAAAGTGGTTTCATTATTGATGTCCTTTCATTGACTAATTTCAGCCTCAGTGACATTCAAATACAGTTATTAAAAGTTTCTTATTCATTCATTCAAAGCAAAAACTAAAAATAAAAAATTAATAGGCCACTGCCCACCAGGTAATTGCGACTTAGACTCTTGTCCTCAAGAACTATGAGGGACTGTGAAGACTGCAAAGGTGTGTGATATGTAAAAGGTCCCATGTGAATGGTGCTCCCAATGAAAGGAATGTTCTTCACTAACAAGAACATTTGAAAATACTTCTTCCTTATAAGTCTTAGTGACACATAGGTATGCTTTCAAAACACAACCCATAACTTTATCTATAAGTGCATTTCTTTAATTATAACATGGAAAGGCTATCCATGTTAATTATAAAAGAATTAGAAAATGTTTATCAGTAAGAAGGAAATAATAACACTCCAGTTTCTCACTCCCAAAAATAACCACTGTGAACTCCCTGAAATATAACTTTTAAGGTAGATAGACAGATGATAAATAGATAGGTAGGTAGACAGACACATCTATATGATGTTAATTTGTTAACAACAATGGAGTCATGCTCGACATGTTACCTTGTAACCTAAGTTTTTCATTTTATATATAGGAGATAACTTTTTATATCAATAAATGTTTACCTACAAAATATTTTAATATTATATGTGCTAGTTTTCCCTCAGAGCCTTGCTTCTTTGTGCATTACACCTGCTGTTCTGTGCTTATGCTCTTCAATTCCCACCCCACCCACAATTCTGAGACATTGGATGAGCACTTCCTAAAAGAGACTTCCCTCTTAGTAGACTTCCCTCTTCACCGGGGAACTGCAGAGAAACCCCAGGAATACTTAGATCTTCAATCCCACCTCTATCTAGCTGTGCATCATTGGGTAAGTTTCTTTCCCTCTCTGGGTCTCAGATTCCATTCTAAAGTTAAATATGAATGATATTTGTATTATCCTTCCTAATACTGTGGAAAACTTAAGAGTATGTATCCCCCAATTATAAAAGACAGCTTTTCTGTTCCATCTGGTCCAATGAACATGAGTACTCACTAATGACAGATACAAATTGACTAGAAGATTCCAGACCAAAACAGTATAAGCTGAATTGCCCCTGAGAATGATTCTGACAATTTTCAGATGTGGGCATGGGGGGTATAGGGGGAAAGCAGGGAGGTAAATCTGAAGCCCATTTCTGTTACTATTTCTGACCAACAGCCAAACAGCAGCCCTACCCCACAACTTAAGGACTGTATGTAATATGGAGAAGTACAGCCAGAAGACTAAACATAACAGCAGAAGCCACTGCTGAAATCCCCGAAGACTCGAGTTTCAAATCTGTACAAATGACCTCATTAGGATTTCGCTCAGAGTGGAATAGAAGATGATGTCTCTTATCGCTAAACTGAAACATTTTAAAATTGCCCTTTACCAGCTGCTTGACATTACCAGGGAAGAGAAAAGGCCTCATCTGAAACAAGGGTTTAGGGAGGGAATGGGACAGGTCTATCTAACAGCAAATAGAATATTTCAAGATTATTATATAATAACAAAAGGAGAGGTGGCGGGGAAGACAACCAAAATGAAAGAATAATAGGGACCAGGTGAATAAATTGCTACTTCTATACAATGGGCTTCTAAGCAACCTTTAAAATGACGGTTGTATAAATTTATAAATCTAATAAGTTGTTCAGAATCCATGGTTAAGGTGGAAAAGATAAACTACAAATCAGTATATGTAGTACAATTCCTTTTTATAAAACGGAAAAGTTTATATTTGTATCTTTATAACAAGACTTGTGTCTGGGTAGTAGGAAAATAAGCACATATTTTTAAATACATTCCTAACTTTTTATTTATGAGCTAAAAGTGATAGAAATTTAAAATTTTAAAAATTTAATGCATCTACATCTGTGGACTTTCTTCTTCTAGCAGGCTTCTGCTAAGGACTGGATATTTCCTCCTTTCCTATTCAACTGAGGTAGGTGTAACTTTTCAATCTGCTTTACCTCTAGCTCTTTTATGAGTGTCTTTCATCATTCCTACTTTTAATTTGTTTCTCTCTTTTCTGGTCTTTTCTTATGTCATTCTCCAAATCATCCAATCTCTGAGCTGAGAGAGGCCTTAGATTTTATGCATTCTACCCTCCAACTGAGTAGCAGGTAAGATATAGATCAGTTAAGAAGCAGAAAACCTCAACTCAATGTCTAAACCATGGCTCAGCGAACTGCTGCCTGAGTGACAAATACTGCCATCTGCCTGTTTTTGTAAGTAAAGTTTTATGGGAAGCCAGACATGCTCATCTGTTTACATATTATCTATGCCTGCTTTCACACTATAGTGGCAGAGTTGGACTGCAAAGCCTGAAGTATTTACTGTGTGGCCCTTTACAGAAAAAATTTGCCAACTCCTGGTCTAAACAACAACAAAAGTAGATTAACTTACAAAGCCAGAATCTCAAAGATGGGCAACTACAGGACTGGTTGGTTTGGCAGGTCAATGATGTCATCAACGATCTGATTCTTTCCCAGTATCCACTATGCCATCCTCACTGTATCAGCTTTATCCCCAGACCAGCTCCCCTCATAGTTACAAGATGGCTATAGTGGTTATAGGCATCACATTCTGACCTAGACAGTGTCCACAAACGAAGATATCCCTTCTGATATTCTTTCAAGAGTGGGGAAGCTTTTCTGTCTGGGGGAAAGCATATTCCTCCTCATATCTCATTGGTCAAATTTCATCAGCTACCATCACATGCTCATGCCTAAACCAATCACTCAAGAGACTGCAATTTTATATGGCTTAGACTAATCAGTTTACAAATGAGCTAGAGATGGAGATGTGCTCTCACAGGTGAAGTATCTCTCAGGCACTGGGCTTGGCTTTGTGTAACATAGTACCCAAATTACACTGACCTGAAGTAGAGCCCATTATTCTTTCATGTTACAAGAAGTCCAGAAGAGATTCAGGACTGGTTCAAAGGCTTAAAACTATAATGCCCAACAGACATTGGGCATTTCTCACACCCAACAGGCTGCATTTCTCTTAGTCTTTACCTAACCATCTGTCACAAGGTGGTTTCTGAAGCCCCATGCATCATATCCACAATTTATGGAGGAAGAATGAAAAAGGGGGAAAAAGGCCAATGACTCTCCTCCCTTTTTAAGAGCTTTTCTAGAATCCCACATAACAAGTTCCCTTTCTTCTCACTGGCCAGAATTATGTTCCATGATTGTCCCTATCATACACCACAAACCCACAGCTAACATTATACTTAACAGTGAAAAACTGAAAGCTTTTCCTCTAAGATCAGGAACAAGACAAGGGCACCCACTCTCACCACTCTTATTTAATATAACACTGGACGTCCTAGCTAGAGCAATTAGGCAAGACAGAAATATAAAGGCATCCAAATTGGAAAGGAAGAAGTAAAATTGTCATTCTTTGCAAATGGTATAATTTTGTGTATAGAAAATCTGAAGACTCAACCCCCCCCCCCCCCCCCAAAAAAAACTGTTGGAACTAAGCAATGAATTCAGTTAAGTTGCAGAATATAAAATCAACTTACAGAAATCAGCTACATTTCTATAGAGTTATAATGAAACATCTGAAAAAAAAGAAAACTATCCTATTCACAACTGCATCAAAAACAGTAGACTACCTAGGAATAAATTTAACCAAGGAAGTGAGAGATCTATACAATAAAAACTATAATACTTCTTTGAAAAAAAATTGAAGGAGACACAAACAAATGGAAAGACTTCTATGCTCAAGTATTGGAAGAATTAATGTTTTTTAAATGTCCATATGACCCAAATCCATCTATAGATTCAATGCAATCCCTATCAAAATTCCAATGGTGTTCTTCACAAAAATAGAAAAAAGAAACCCTAAAATTTGTGTAAAACCACAAAAGACCCTAAATAACCAAAGCATTACTGAGAAAGAACAAAGCCAGAGGCATCACTCTTCCTGATTTCAAACTACACTAAAAAGCTATAGTAATTAAAACAGTGTGGTACTGGCATTCAAAAAGATACCTCAATGGAATAGATTAAAGTGCCTAGATTAAACTCTGACATATTCACTCAACTAATATTTGACAAGACATCCAAGAACACCCAATGGGGAAAGTTGTCTCTTCAAAAAATCTTGTTGGGAAAACTGGATAAACACATGCAGAAAAATGAAATTAGAACCCTATCTCACACCACTCATGAAAATGAACTTGAAATGGATCAAAAAATTAAACATAAGACCTGATACCAAAAAAATCCTAGTAGAAAACATAAGGAAGAAGCCCCTTGACACTGGCAATGATTTCTTAGATATAACAGCAAAAGCACAAACAACAAAAGCAAAAATCAACAAACAGGATTACATCAAACTTAAAAGCTTCTGCTTGGCAAAAGAAACAATCAACTTTCCTACAGAAAGTGAGGAAATATTTGCAAACCATATATCAGATATGGAATTAATATCCAAATTTTATAAAGAACACATACAACTCTATAAGAAAAAAAATAAATACTCCCAATGAAAAATGGGCAGAGGAACTAAACAGACATTTCTCCAAAACAGACATCCAAATGGCCAACAGGTGCATGAAAAGGTGTTCAACATCACTAATCATGAGGGAAATGCAAATCAAAACCATGAGATATCACCTCACATCTGTTAGAATGGCTGTCATAAAGAAGACAAGACCTAAATGTCAGGGAGGATGTACAGAAAAGAGAACCTGGTGCACTGCTGGTGGGAATGGAAACTGGCTCAGCCACTATGGAAACAACATGGAGTTTCCTCAAAAAATTAAAAATAGAACTACCACATGTTCTACCAATTCCACGTCTGGTGTATACCCAAAGGAAATGAAAACAGGGTATCAAAGAGAAACATGCATACCCGTGTTTATTGCAGCATGACTCACAATAGCCAAGATATGAAAACAACCTAACTGCCTGTCAACAGGTGAATGGATAAAGATGTGAGATACACATACACACACACAAACACACACACACACACAATAGACTATTATTCAGCCATGAGAAGGAAGGAAATTCTGCCATTTGCTACAACATGGATGGATGTTGAGGACATTATGCTAAGTGAGATAAGTAAGACACAGAAAGACAAATACTGTATGACATCACTTATATGTGGACTTTAAAAAATTCAAACTCGGGGCGTCCCTGGTGGCGCAGTGGTTGAGAGTCCGCCTGCCGATGCAGGGGACACGGGTTCGTGCCCCGGTCTGGGAAGATCCCACATGCCGCGGAGTGGCTGAGCCCGTGAGCCATGGCCGCTGAGCCTGCGCATCCGGAGCCTGTGCTCCACAACGGGAGGGGCCACAACAGTGAGAGGCCCACGTACCGCAAAAAATAAAAAATAAAATAAAAAATTCAAACTCATAAAAACAGAGAGTAAAACGGTGTTTATTAGTGTCTAGAGGATAGGGGAATAGGAGAGATGTTGTTTAAGGGTACAAACTTGCAAGTAGTAGACAATAAGTCTTGGAGATCTAGGGCACATATAGTGAATACAGAAAACAGTATCTTATTATAGTTGTCAAACAGGCTAAGAGATTAGATCTTATTTCCACCACAAAAAAGAAATGTAATTCCCTGACCTGATAGAGGTGCTAACTGTTGCTACAATGAAAATCATATTACAGTATGTAAATGTAGCAAATGAACATGTTGTACACCTTAAGTATACAAAATATTATACATCAAATGTATTTCAATTTTTTAAAAAGAAGGCTGAAAAAGGGAGGCAGAAAAATAGCTGGGCATTTTTACTTCTTACAGTCAAATTGCTATGAATAACTAAAAATTGACATTGGGTAGGCAACTAGAAGTCTCTGCCGGAGGTGGATCCTTGAACAAAATCAGGGTTTTGATCAAAAGAAAGAGGGAATGAGGACTGGGTAGATAATCTGCAATACTTACTATATATCCAGTGAAGAAAAACCTCTATAGCGTCTCTGATGAATAATTTTATTTTACCACCTATTCATCTTATATTGTCCGGTCTAGACAAGAAAAGCAACTGTAAACAAAACTCTTGTTTCCCTTTACTTTGATAGAGAATATCTCAACTGCCCTGGGGATTAATGTCCCCTTGTCCTCTGCATACCTTTGTTTAATAATACTGCGAAGGAAAAGAAAAAAAACCTTGACCATGTCCTTTTCTTTTGGATTCCTCATTTGATCCACCTCCTGGGCATACTGTTCCTTAATTAACATTTGGGATGAAAGGTGATACAGAAACACCATGTTACAAAAGCAAACTAAAAGTATTTTCTTTATGGCACAGAGTAATTTTCATCCCTGAATTTCTATCCATTGCATTGGAAAAAATGTTTAAAAATCATTCCCTGGTGGCACAGTGGTTGAGAGTCCATCTGCCGATGCAGCGGACACGGGTTCGTGCCCCGGTCCTGGAAGATCCCAAATGCCGCAGAGCGGCTGGGCCCGTGAGCCATGGCCACTGAGCCTGTGCGTCCGGAGCCTGTGCTCCGCAATGGGAGAGGCCACGGCAGTGAGAGGCCCGCGTACCGCAAAAAAAAAAAAAGAATCATTTCAATTTCATTCATTTCATTTGATAAGTTAGTGTTGAGGTAGTTCTTTAAATATTTAATAATTGCTTGAGACAATTCCCCTTATTATAATTCTGTGGTCAGAATCCCCAGACTCTCTCATCAATCCCAGGGCCTGGAACAAACAGAGGCAGTTCATTTCCAGGCAAACGTTAAGTCATGTGATCTCTATTCCAATTTCCTGAAGGTCAATTGAAGCACTGAGTTGAAGGGGGTATGTGCATTCCTCTCCTTCCCTTTCACTAGTCATTCTTTCGCTGCCCATCTGACTCGCCACACCTCCACCCATGTATACCCTCCCTATCAAATCAAACTGGACTTCTCTTAATCATCATCAGCGAGACAAAAAAGTATAGCTTTGCAGCATCAAGCCAGTTTCACACTCTTTTTGCACAAGAACTCAGAAGGCCACTAATGCGCTGTTTGTTTTTTAGCAAGTATCTTTGCAGTCACCATGGAAATGTGCTTTGGCACACCTCCCAGGGCATGGGAACTATTTATGAGAGCTTGTCTTGAAGAGCCCACATGCAACATTAGGATGTCCACTACCATGTGCAAACTGGACATGGCCCAGGGACATTTGGGAACAGACCAGGAGAACTGTGATATGTGAGGAAGGTGAAAGCAGATGTCACTTTTCATTTATTTCAACCTGCCTGCCTCTCCACCAATCCACTCTCACTCGCCAGGCACGTGTAGGACCCACCCTTCCTTATACCTCTTCTAGATCACTTGACAGTGTAAAATCTTATGTTTTAACCCATGGTGATGACCCAAGTCATATCCAGCTTTTCTTCGCACGTTCAGCTCATCAACTTGGAATAAGAACTGTCTCTGACTTTTTCTCTCTACCCTGCCATCCCTCACCTCGAGATCAGGAAATGCCTTTCCCCAACATTCACCACATGAAAAACTCAAAGTAGCAAGAGAAACAAAGGCCCAATAATCACCTTTGACTCACAATCTGCTCCCATAATAACTGTAATACCAATGCTTCTTGCCACACTCTTCATGAGTTCTGAGCTGTTGCTGATTCCAAGCCACCAAGAAATAATTCATAAGCCAGTTCATTTCCATTCAGTCTCTAGTTATTGAATACCAACTATGTGCCGGACACCAAAAGCATGGAAGAATCCCTTCTCTGGGGAAACCTGCAGTGTAGCAGTGTCATGAAGACAAATCACATATATATACACACACACATATATATAATGTGTGTGTATATATAATGTGTGTGTATATATAATGTGTGTATATATATAATGTGTGTATATGTATATATATAATGTGTGTGTGTATATACATATATATATATATAGAATGTTTCAGGGACGTACACGTATGTTAAATGCTAGGATAATGGTGTGCATAGATGGATACATGGGAGCACAGGGAAGGGACACTTCACAAAATCAGAGAAATTAGGAGCTGCTTCCTTGTGAAGAATAAACGTGATGCGTTATATACTGAAGGATGTGTAAGATCCTTTTTAGTCATGTGAAAAAAAGGAAGAGGGCAGAGGAAATCACAGGAGGAAAGGTGCAGAAGCAAGAAAACTAAGGGGAGGGGAAAAAAAGGCAGTTCTGTACTACAAGAGTGAACATGTGAGGCCAAGAGTGAAATGAGATGAAGCAAGAGAGACAAACTAGGGCCAGGTCGTAGAAGCCCTTGTATACCACGCCAAGGAACATAGATTTTATTCCACGCAGGGGAGCAGTTGAAGGTATGTGATGAGATTTATGCTTTGGATAGGTCACTCTGGTACCTGAGCAACGGATGAATTTAAGAGGGAAAAGATAGAAGAAGCTGTCAGTTAGGAGGCTGTGGCAACAGAGCAGAAAGGAAGTTATGCAGGCAGTTATCATGGAGGCAGAAGGAGATGGATTCAAGGAAAAATGTGGGAGGAAAACTGGCAGGGTTTGGTGATTATCTGGATCTATGGAGTGAAAAAGAAGCAGGAGATTAAGAAGACTCCCACGTCTGTGACTTCTGTGACTATGGATGCAAATACAGAAGAAGGAGTTGGTATGAGGAGGAGAATAGATACTATGTCCTGTTTTGTGCACACCGTGTTTTAGATGACACTATGGGACAACTCAGTGGATATGTCTGGACAATAATTGGTTATTGGAATGTGGAACTGGGGGAAGAGGTCAGGCAGGAGACAGAAGGGTGTGAGTTATTCACCTACAGGAGTTATTAAAACCGTGAGACAATGTGCAGTTCACTTTATCAAAATGTATAACACAAGAATAGGAGTAGAACCAGGGAGGGATGGCTGGGAAAGACCACTACTGAAGGGGAAAGCAAGATAAGGGCAGTGCATGAAAAGCAGAGAGGAGGAACAGACAGAGCTAGAGGAAGATAAATCAGGGGAGAGGGATAGAATAGAAACTAGGGAGGTTCAGAGTTGCAGGAATAAGAATGGATTTGTGGAAAAACAAAGCAAATTCCACATATATACATATAGATATTTACCACTTCCCTCTCAAAACACATGCACGCACACGCACGCGCACACACACACACACACACACACACACACACACAAAGGACCATGAAAATGTTTTTTAACTTATAAATGCACAAAAATACAGACTAGGAAATACCAGCAGATTGGACATGTTGACAAAGTTTTGGAAATTAAAACAAGTGTCAATGACTTAGCCAACTGGAAAAAAACTAAAACAGGTTTACAAGAGTTTTGGGGTGGGGTTCAAAAAATAGAGAAAAAAAATCTCTTTCTATAGCATGGTCAAGAACTGGAAAGCGAGTACTTTTTTTTTAACATCTTTATTGGAGTATAATTGCTTTACAGTGGTGTGTTAGTTTCTGCTTTATAACAAAGTGAATCAGCTATACATATACATATATCCCCATATCTCCTCCCTCTTGCATCTCCCTCTCACCCTCCTTATCCCACCCCTCTAGGTGGTCACAAAGCACCAAGCTGATCTCCCCGTGCTATGCGGCCGCTTCCCACTAGCTATCTATTTTACATTTGGTAGTGTATATATGTCCATGTCACTCTCTCACTTCATCCCAGCTTACCCTTCCCCCTCCCCATGTCCTCAAGTTCATTCTCTACATCTGTGTCTTTATTCCTGTCCTCCCCCTAGGCTCTTCAGACCTTTTTTTAGATCCCATATATATGTGTTAGCATACGGCATTTGTTTTTCTCTTTCTGACTTACTTCACTCTCTATGACAGACTCTAGGTCCATCCACCTCACTACAAATAACTCAATTTCATTTCTTTTTATGGCTGAGTAATATTCCATTGTATATATGTGCCACATCTTCTTTATCCATTCATCTGTGGATGGACACTTAGCTTGGAAAGCAAGTACTTTTGGGCTGAAATGGAAAGATAGCTTGAAAATGTGTATAAAGAAGAATTAAATTTATGCCCCATAGCTGATGACTGCCCTGTCCAACCCTAACCCAAGACTGGACCTCTGGCGAGGCTGAACAAGAGAGGTTCTGGTCTGAGGGTCATCAGGTCCAGATGCGAGTAGGAGCAAGGAATCTCTGCAAAGAGGACAAACCAGTAGAAGTCTAGTACTGAACATCAAGACTCCTATCTTCCTCTCTTCCCTGGCTCCCAGAATGCTGGCGGCTTTCCTCACCTCCACCCCCTACACATACCTGCCACATCTCACGCAGGAGATGGAAGACTCTTCTTCTGTGAGAAACTGATCTGCATAGGAGAAAAGAATTATACATACTGATAATTGGAGATGCACCAGTGAAAATGCCAAGTCATCACCTTATCAGCCTTCACTGAACCTCTGCTATTCACAGGAACTTCCAGTCACTTCCAAACACTTTTCCATAATTGGAATGTGCAGTCAGTGATCACCACACACTAGAGGAAAGCACCTAATGTAAAAAAAAAGGGTCTAAACAGTGTTTTTAAAAAGGTATGCTGGGGGAAACAGAGGCAACGCAGCAAAGCTTTTAAAGGATATAATTAGTATCTTCAAAAGATGAAAGAAGATACTTCACCTGTGATGCAAGAACAATGTGGTTTCTTATTAATAAAACAAATGGTAACTGAAAACAGTACACATCATGGCAGAAATTTTATAATGTATGAGATCGAATTAGAAGTTGAAGTAAATAAAGTCTCTGTGACAGTAGAAAAATAACCCAAAATACAAAAACTTCCAGACATAGAGAACCAAGGAAACACAAGAGAGATTACCAAAAATGATGGAAAAAACCTTTCAGAACTGAAGGACATGAGTTTCCAGAATGAGATGGTCCACCAAGTGCCCAGCACAAAGCATAAAGAATCTGGGGATTCCCTGGTGGTCCAGTGGTTAGGACTCAGCACTTTCACTGCCAGGGCCTGGGTTCACAGTCCCTGGTTGGGGAATTAAGATCCTGAAAGCCGCATGGCGCGGCCAAAAAAAAAAAAGAATCACCACACTAAGGTACATCAGTACATCACTGTGAAATTTCAGAATACCAGAATAGAGCCTAAAAAATTCCAGAGATAAAACATGTCATCTGTTTATTCATGTATCAAACATTAATTGAGGACCTATTATGTACGGAACTTATTCATAAAGTGACTTAAGATTGCAGATCAGAAGGAAATTTGGGAGTGAGCTTTATGGAGACCACCTAGAGGGGTGGGATAGGGCGGGTGGGAGAGAGACGCAAGAGGGAGGGGATATGGGGATATATGCATACATATAGCTGATTCACTTTGTTATACAGCAGAAACTAACACAACATTGTAAAGCAATTATACTCCAATAAGGATGTTAAAAAAAAAAAAAAAAGAGAGATATCAAGCAGAGAGAATAGCAAGTGCAAAGGACCTGAGATGGAAGTGTTCTTGGCATGCTTGATGTCCAGTACAGAAGCCAGCGTGGTCAGAACAGACTGGTCAGAGGCAGAGTGAGAAGGGGTGAGGTCAGAGGACTAGAGGGGGAAGATCCAGGAATACCTTAGGACTTTGAATTTTACTCTAATTGGGCAGAGCAGCTATGAAAAGGTTTTGAGCAAAGGACTTATATAATCTGCCTTACCTTTTAAAAAATCTGCTCTTGCTGCAGTACCAAGAATAGACTAAAGGAAGCAATGGTCAAAGCAGAGCCTTGTTAGGAGGTTACTGGAATAATTAGAGATTAAGAAGACATCTGAAGACTGAACCTGGGGCACTCCAGAATTTAAAGGTCAGGAAGGTAAAGAGGAATCTGCAAATGAGACCTAAAAGAAACAAAGGTGAGTTAGGAGAAAAATCAAGGAAGTTAAGGACTCTCGGAAGCAAAGCGAAGACAGCTTTTCTAGGCAAATAGAAATCAACATTTACAAAATGCTGATAATAGGTCAGGTAAGATGAAGAATGAAAACCAAGTATTGAATATAACAACACAGAGATCACCACTGCACTTCACAAAAGCATTTTCCAGGAAGAAAGGAAGATGAAAGCCTGGGTGAGGAGGGACTGGACAGTGAGCATGGGTAAGTCTTCTAGACAATTCTGTGGTGAAGGAGAGGACATAAATGGGGCGGTAGTGAGGCAGAAGATAGATGGGCCCTAGGTTAGACATTTACAACTAGCTTCCTGTTTATGCTTTGAGACAAAGATGATAACAGGAACAGGAAAAGCAGCTGGGCTTTGTCTCCTGTGGACACTTCAAGGTAATGGTAATGGCAGGAGCAGACAGGAGCTAAGCCCTGCTTAGGTAAAAGATTAGGAGGCCACATATTTCTCATTCTTGGGGTCAAGGAGACCTCCCAGACTACACATGCACAGAAAGGTTCCTCAGAGGAGGGGGCACTAGACCATAATATGTCCTGTCAACCTCCCCAAGACCCATGTGCTGGAGTCCATCTTGGCTAAAAGATGTGCATGCGCACACAGGGGAGGGCCTTGAGTCAGATCAGATACGGGAACGAAGCGAGATGATTGGCCAGAGAAAATCAAAGACCCAGAAAACTGCCCCTATATGAGCAATCTAAGCCAACCCCGTTGCCCTCGACTCTTTCTCTGAGCCCTGCCCATGTGTCTATCCGCAGGTACTTTTCTAATAAACACTTTACCCATTTCACTAGTTTCCATCACTTTGCTAAAATTCTTTTTGTAAAGAAGACAAGAGCCAGGGTCCCGCTTCTAGCCACTAGTCCCTGGTGGTCTAATCGTTAGGATTCAGCACTCTCACTGCCACGGCTCGGGATTGATTCCCGGACAGGGAACTGAGATCCGACTTCAAGTTGCTGTATACCATGGTCACCCTAGATCAGTAGCTGGTTTAAGATGTGTACTCAAGTGAAGGTGTGAGCTTTGTTTTATGTATTTGTTTTGTCTGTTGTTTTAAGATAGGAACTTTCAGAGCATTTTTCAGTCGATGCGAATGACTCAGGAAAAGGGAAATGTTATGATGTAGGAGAAAGAGGGGACTCTTGCTGGAGTAATATCCTGTGTAGTGGAAAAGGGATGAGATGTAATGCACAAGAGGAGGGCTGTCCTTAGATAGGAACAGAGATAGTTTATAGTAGCAAAAGGGAAGGCAGAGTATGTGATACAGATGCAGGGACTTCTGGTTGCCAGTCCAGCATATAAGGAGCTTGGAAGTCATCACTCCTGTCCTCACGACAGGAAAAAAGCTGAAAAAAACCTGAAAACCAACAACTCTTCTTGGGTCCATCAGAGAACTGAGGTCGGAGGGCAAACCACTGTCCCCAAAATTGGGGAGACAGATAGGTAGATACAGAGAATCACAGCTTACCAAAGCAGAACCCAGAAGCAGAAATCACTGGAACCAGTAACAGGATTGAGAAACTTAAAACTGTAAGTGACAAAATGCTGGCAACTCTGTGTGGACTAGGCTGGGAGTTAAAAACCCCAGAAGGGCCCACACTTAAGGTGCCCCCATCGTTCACGTGATTTGCCGACAGAAGCCCTACAAGGTCCTGGGCTTCTGGCAGTGAGAAGGGAAAAGTAACCATATTGAAATATGCTCAGGACATTTTTTTCTTAACAAGGCTTTCCCTCAAGGGAAACTATTTTACCAGAACCTAAACCACTTGAGGCAAGGGAAATACCCAACTCCAGCCCCCTATATCCTTCCTGTCTCACCTAAGGGAGAAAAAAAAAAAAAACTGAGAAGCAGTTTTTTTTTTTTTTTTTTTTAATAAGTTATTTATTTATTTATTTATTTTTGGCTGTGTTGGGTCTTCGTTTCTGTGCGAGGGCTTTCTCTAGTTGCGGTGAGCGGGGGCCACTCTTCATCGCGGTGCGCGGGCCTCTCACTGTCGCGGCCTCTCTTGTTGCGGAGCACAGGCTCCAGACGCGCAGGCTCAGTAGTTGTGGCTCACGGGCCCAGTCGCTCCGCGGCATGTGGGATCTTCCCAGACCAGGGCTCGAACCCATGTCCCCTGCATTGGCAGGCAGATTCTCAACCACTGCGCCACCAGGGAAGCCCCAAGAAGCAGTTTTGAAGGTCACAACCTAGGGACACAGCTCACTAAAAGACATACCTAATCACAGAACTATAGAACACTTCTCCTACCCTGACACCTTACTGGCACATCAGCAGGGCTCCTGGATAAAACAGAGAAATACAACAGAAAGAACTGCACATCTCAGCTCTCATTTAAGAAGAAGTTTCTAGGAAAACTCAAAGGCACTAGGAGAGACAAAATCAAGGACTTTAGAGGACATTTTACCTGTGACGCCTATAGCTACAGCACACAATAAATACACCTAACTCCAAGCCAGATAAACACAAAACCTCACGTTAAAGGCGCAGCCACCTCAGTTCATTTTACCCAGTAAATACGCCCAGCTTTCAACAAAAAATTACAAGTGATACTAAAAGACAAAAACATGATTTGAGGAGACAGAGCAGGCATCAGAACCGAACTCAGACATTGTAGAAATTTTGAAATTATCAGACCAAGAATTTAAAACAACTATGATTAATATGCTAAGGGCTATAATGGGAAAAAGTGGAAAACGTGCAAGAACAGAGATGTAATGTAAAGAGAGAAATGGAATGTTAGAAAAGAATCAAAAGAAAATGCTCGAAATAGAAAACACTGTAACAGAAATGAAGACTGCCTTTAATAGGCTTATCAATGGACTGGACACAGTTAAGGAAAGATCAGTGAGCTTGAAAAGGTTAATAGAAACTTGCAAACTTAAAATGCAAAGAGAAAAACAAATGAAAATGATGGAACAGAAAACCCAAGAACTATGGGATAATTACAAAAGGTGTAACATATGCATAATGGGGATACCAGAAGGAGAAGAAAGAAACAACAGATGCAAAGAGTTTATTCAAAGTGATAGAGAGTGAATACATTCTCTTTTAATTTCTTCCACATTCTCAGGGAAATAGGAAGCAAGGTCATCATCTGAGGGTGAGGACAGGAAAGGAGGATTAGAGGTGTGAGGAGAAAGTGGGCGCAAGAGGGGGAGGGAGACAGGGAGAGAGGAGAAAGAGAAAGGGAGAGAGAGGCTTGGAAAGTGTGTGCATGCGTGTGTGTGTGTGTGTGTGTGTGCGCGCGTGTGTGCGCGCGTGCGTATGCACATAGAAAACCAAGCAAAATAAAGGCTCTGGTAAAACAAGAAATTTCCCAAGAAAGGAAATAGTCATAGGAAATTAATACATAGTTACAATAATGTAAGAAATAAATATAAGCATAATTATTATGGTATTACAATATTGGGAAGGTTAGGGAGGATAAGTATTGTGTGAAATAGAATAGGGTGTAAGAGACTAAATCCCCATCTTCAACAGCAAAAGAGTATTAAATAACATTTAAAATGAAAAAAATCAAGAAATATTTGTATAAGCTTGTTGTTTAAAAAGTACATACAAAAAAACTGATGAAAAAGCTAAAAGTCAGAGTATTAATTTCAATTGACAATGGCTTGCAGCTAAAGAGTGTTAACATATAGACTGCTCCTTTTCAATACAGGACTCAAATCATTTGATTTTAAGCTACACACAAGTACAAGTTTGATATAAATAGATGATCGATAGATATATAGATCTAGATATCAAATGAATAAGAATGTTCGACTTTATCAATTAGGAAAGAAATCAAATAAAATAGAGGCCAAAATGTTTCCACTGAATTTAGCCAAAAGGAGCTTATCTGATGATAATGATGAAGGATGGCAGAGGTAGACACCAACATTGAAATGAAGCAAGGAAAGAACAGAACGTGAAAAGGTGGAAATAGCAAATTTCTTAAATTTATTTAAGAAAGTGTATTTCTTAAAAAAAAAGCAATGTAAGTTGTGTTACAGCAGGCAGGTTGCTAGATATGAGCAGAGAAAGGGGGTCACGGGCCAGGTGGCAGGAAATCACCGCATCTTGTAAACAGCAGGAGGCCATGGGCAGACGAAGAAAAGCAGGAACCTTCAGACTGACAGGAAACCACACATTTTGGGCTGACAAGTGTCATGGAGGCAAAGAAAGGTGGGGAAAGGCGGGAATCTCTTGTGCCTGAATGTAACCTGTTGCTCATTATGCTCTCATTACAATAAAATTAGCCTTGCAGATAAGAAGTACCCATAATGTACCAACGCTATGACACTTCCGGTCAAAGCTAAATAAGGACAGAAATCCCTCCTCCCCTTGGGAAGGTGGAGCTGGGATGAAAATCAAGGAATATGACCCCCAAGCTCCTCCTTCCCAATGAATATTTGGCCCCTTCATTTGTCTGCCCCTCATAACCGGCTTGCCAAAGAAACCCAGGGCAGCTACTCACCTGTCTGCCCACTCTCCCTCTGAGAGCTTATTCTTGCTTAAATAAATCCTCACTTTACTTTCTTGATCTCCCTGTCTCATTTCTGAATTCTTTCTGTGATGAGATAAGAACCTTTGGATCCCTGGGAACAGTCGCGACAGAAGAAGACAGAAGAGCAAAAACCCCAGGGCAACGTGGCCAAGAATGGAAGACAGGAGCATATTATTGAACAAAGAAGAAAGAGCCATTAAAAAAAAAGAGAAGAAAAAGATCCAGTGATGAGAGAGAGGATGAAGATGTAGGGGACATGGCGTTTCAGAGTAGTGGGAGGTAACTGCTGGAGAAAGGTCTCGGAGGAGACTGGGGATTGGGAGCTTAGAGGCGGATTTGGTCGTGACTAAAACTAGCAGGAGATATGGTTCATCTTCTGAGACTGGAGGAAAGAAGGGTGGATACCGAGATGGACAGATGGGTTGCGTGGGTGGGGGTACGGGTTGAACTGTGCCACCAAATTCTGTATGTTGAAGCCTTCACCCCCCCACACCCCCGTACATAAGAATGCGACTGTATTCAGAGATAGGGCCTTTGAAGAGGTGATGAACTTAAAATGTGGCCAACAGGGTGAGCCTTAATCCAAACTGACTGGCATCCTTAGAAGAAGAGGAAAGCTGGACCCACAAAGAGACACAGGGGTACGCATGCACAGAGGGACAACTATGTGAAGAGGCAGCAAGAGGTCAGCTATCTGCAAGCCCAGGAAAGAATACTCAAAAGGAAAGCAACTCTGCCAGGCAGATCTTGGACTTCCAGCCTCCAGAACTGTAATGAAACTCATTTCTGTTGTTTAATCTACCCAGTTTGTGGTATTTTGTTACGGCAGCCCTAGAAAGCTAATTCAGGGTGGGCAGAGCAAGGTTTCTTAGTGACTTAGAAGATGATGTGACGTGAGAGTCAAGGGAAGCAGCAGTGACAGATGCTTGAGCTTAGAAAGACTGGTAAGAGTTGAAAATAGCTGCTCTTTAGGATTGTTTCATTGAGGGCTTGTCCCCTCTTAAATACAAACGTACTGGGGACAGATGACATAATGAATATTACATTTATACTTCTGGTCTTAATGGTCCTCAATCAGGGGCAATTTTGACCCACAGGGGACATGTGGCAACATCGGGAGACATTTCTGGTTGTCACACCTGGTGGAGAGAAGTTGCTATGGGTATCTAACGCATAGACACCAAGGATACTGCTAAGCATCCTACAACGCACAGGACAGCCTCCACAGCAAAGAATTATCCAGCCCAAAATATCAATAGCGTTGAGGATGCAAAACCCTGCTCTAGGCAGATGAGAACCAGATTCTTAACACAAAGTCAGGTTCTGATACATGGGTTTGCAGGTAACAAAAATCTGTGGAGACTGGGAGCCACAAAGACAAGATTGAACAATTTTATCCAGAGATTCATGTTCAAAACAATGTCAACCTTCACCATGCTGCTGTCCTTCTAAAAGGGCAGCATAATGAAAAGAACACGGACTTGGAGTCAAGTAATACTGAGTTCAAGCTCCAATTCTGCCACTTTAGAGCTGTGTGATCTTTTTTTTTTTTTTTAATATTTATTTATTAATTTGGCTGCGCCGGGTCTTAGTTGCAGCGTGCAGGATCTTTAGTTGCGGAATGTGGGATCTAGTTCCCTGACCAGGGATTGAACCCGGGCTCCCTGCATTGGGAGCACGGAGTCTTAACCACTGGACCACCAGGGAAGTTCCTATAGCTGTGTGATCTTAAAGCAGTTATTTGACATTCATGAGCTTCAGAAAGCTGAGGGGAAACACCTTGAGTTAGTATGTGGATAATAAGATACTGCACATAAAACAACTGCCATAGAGTAATAACAGCTAATCTTTTTTTTAATGCTAACTACGTGCCAGCTGTTTCTCTAAGTGCTTCGTAAGAATTAACCTACATAATCCTCACAACCACCTTATGTGGTAGGGGCTATTATTATACCCATTTTACCGAAGAAGAATCTAGAAGAGAAGCTGTCCTCCAGAACCAACCCTCATCATCCTCATGCAACACCAAAATATATATTAAACTTTCATTACACATTTGAGCTTTACCTAGACCTTAGACACAGTCCAGTTTCTACCTCCCCAGTCTACAAAAAGTCACACAGGATAATTACCAGCTTTAAAACTTAAACAAAGGTCTACATGGGAAGGAAGTTACCTCCCTCAGTTCTACCCAAAGGGTCAATGTCTTCTCGGCACTTTTTCTATATAAGATTTCTCCTACAATTGCCGATTTCACTACTGCATTAATAAAGGGCTTCCAGAAAGGGGAGTCCTAAAAAATGTGTTTCTCTGACCTCCCTCCTCAAAGCTTTGGATTTAAGTTGACTACTACTTACCAAAATCCTTGTAAACCCAGGCGCTATAGAAGACAGGAGGCCAAGAAGCAATCCTTGTAAACCCAGGTGCTATAGAAGATAGGAGACCAAGAAGCAATGTCCCTGCTCACAAGCTGCTCACAACCCCAAGGGGAAATACCGGAACAATTCACTAATCTCTGCCTAGAGGGTGATAAGTATAATTATAGGGAAGGAGACAGAGTACTGTAAGAGAAGAGAACAAAGGGAACAGATGGAAGGTTCTGAACGTAAAGGTAGCAGAAAAGAGGGACAGTGGAGTAGAATGTGGGGACAAGGTGGTCCACAAAAATCCACCCTCTGAGACTGAAATTATCAAAAGTCAACTTGTAAGAAGTAAGATCAGCCAAATGGAAAAAAAAAAGCATCTGAGAAATGAACTTAATTCTTATCAAACATCACAGTCCAGCTGCTATACCAGATTTTAAGGATGGAAAACAACTGTCTTTTGCCGTCAGGAAGTTTGCAGATTGCCGGGGTTGGGGGGCGGGACAAACGAGGACATCACAATACAATGCAGTACCTGCCAAGGAAGAGGCAAGCACAGGATGCTATCAAGCGCCTGGGTGGGCACTTAACCCAGGCTTCAGGGGGGAAGGGAGAGGTTCTGGGGAGAATTCCAGAGAGGGTGAGAGCTTCCTCTGCGTCTTGCAGATGTGTAGTTGGCCATTCACGGGGCCTCAGAGAAAGAGTAGAAGTACGTTCCACTGAAGGGTCTCAGCCCGAGGAGGATCCTAATTAGATCTGTACTGTAGAAAACTCACTCTGACCTCAGTATGAAGGACGAAGCAGAGGCATAAACAGTGCAGACAGGAGCAGTTATGAGGCTGCCATGGGGACAAGGCATCTGAACTAAGATAATGTCAGTGAGGGTGGAACATACAGATCTGAGTGGTGTTAAGGAATCATAGTCAACTCTAAATCTCTATTTAAATGAAGATATTAGCTAACAATGTTCACTAACTGCTTGCTGTATGCTGGGCCCTGTTTCAAGTGCTTTCTGGGTATTAATGTGTTTGTCATTTACAGCAACCAAAGAGCAGACGAGGACACTGAAATGTCTGTTGAGTGGAAAAGCTGGAACTCAGTCTGAGATATTTGATCCAGAGTCGACGTACATAACCACTACCCATATTACCAGGGTTTGAACTAAACTCACGTCTGGGAATGCAGAGGGGAAAGCCATGTCATATCCCAATGCTGCTGCTGAGACCTTGTGCCCAGTGAAGGAAGCCCTGATAAGGCAGCAAGCCCAGCCTTCTTTCTCCTTGGTCAGATTAAGTGGGACATGCAGGGGTGAGATGATGAGGCAAAGGAAACGACAGAAGGTTGTGATGAGGAGAAAGAAGATTGACTGTGATGCGATGCGGAGGAGGTCAAAGATATGGTCAAACAAATGCAGAGATCCCCCTGGAATGGAGAAGGCCAAACCTGATAAAGCAGAAAAGTAAGCCATGTGGGAAGATGGTCCTGAAATGTTGCTGAATAGTAACATATAATTTACAGGGCAAGAGATGAGTGTGATCCCACTTTTGCTAACGGTGGTCATTTCTGAACTGTGAATCCATTTTTAAAATTTTTCTTCCTTTTGTTTATCCTTTTTCTAAATGACAAATGCATTATTTTGGTAGAGGTAAAATAATCTATACACTGGCTGGAGGTATGGGCAAGGAAGGCTGGGGCAGCCACTTAAGACAGAGGGAATGGGAGAAGAGTGTCCTGGTGGTGAACAGCCGACATCACTAAGGTTGCAAAGAGGATGGTGTAATTAAAGGATGCGAGATTCAAGAGAGGATAGGGTGAAGATCCAGATGCATGTTATGAACAAGGACTCTACCAATTCAGCCATGTGCAGCAGGGAAATCAGGGGAGGGATTGCAAGGGTTATACTATCATCAGAGGAGAGACTATTTTTTTGTTTGTTTTTGTTAAGTTCTTTTTTTTCATGGCAAAAAACCATAACATTGTATTTGCTATCTTCACCACTTTTAGGTGTACAATTCAGTGGTGTTAAGTATATTTACACTGTTATGCAATAGATTTCTAAAACTTTTTCATCTTAAAAACTAAAACTCTACCTATTAAACACTCATCCCCCTGCCCTTGGCAACCACCTTTCTACTTTCTGTTTCTATGATTGTGACTACTTTAGATACTTCATATAAATGGTTTATATCAGTATGAGTAAAAGAACAGTATGTCTTCTTTTATGACTGGCTTATTTTGTTTATCATAATATCCTTGAGGTTCATCCACGCTGTAGCATGTGACAGGATTTCCTTCCTTTTTAAGGTTGCGTAATATTACATCATAAGTATATACCACATTTTCTTTATCCATTCATCTGTCAATGTATAGTTGGGTTGCTTTCACCTTTGGGTTATTGTGACTAATGTTGCCATGAATATGGGTGTGCAAATAGAGACTGGTTTTTCTATAACGCAAAAAAGAAAAAAAAGCAAATACAAAGTTTGTGATATGAAGAAACTTGTTCTCAAAGGAGTGGTTATATGTGAGGATCTGGATTCGTATGAAAACAGAACAAGATACCAAAGAGACATGCCTAGCTGTCTCTACTTGGAAAACTGAAATTTATACATCAAAGTGGTCATTCAAAGGCAATGACAGCATTATCCTCACCACCATCATTCAGGCTCAAAAGGAAACTCTTTATCGCCTCCTCCAACCAGTCAGGAGTGCTTCTAAAATTCATGAAATCTGGAAGGAGAGGGAGATAATGCAAGGGATAATGTATTTAGCAACAGAACAATTATTAGTATAACCAGACTTCAAAGTGCTTCAGACAAACCATAACTTATGCTGAAATTGACAATAAAAGACTTAAAAAGGAATTTATGGTCCTCATGCATTAATAACAACTGCATAGGTATTTATTTTAGTTCATTTCTCCAGATCTCTTATTATAAATACCCTAAGCCAGTGGAAGAGCTGTTTACTCTCTTTTGATGTTCTGCATATACTAAAAGAATGGTATCCGGCCTCCAACAGTGCCAAAAAAAAAAGAAGATATCAAAGAATTTCTGTAATGAGATGTAAGAAGCTAACTCCTTCTTCCATCAGCTCAGATTTCTCTAGATTCTTTCCCTGACTAATTGCCCAAGGATGAAGAATTAACTTCTTTCCAGGAGGCTCTCTCTATCTTCAGCCTCTGTAACTCAGCATTTGAACATGTTTGTTGTGTGATGCCTTATTGGGGCCATTTTCTTACAACCTATACTATACACCAGGTCTATCCTGTTTACAGCTACCCAGGAAAGCAGATGAGGAACAGAGCTCCTATTAGAGACACATTACAGAATCCAGTTGTGCTGTCGCATAATAATCTTCTCTGTATTACAGCCAATGTTTTAGGTAATCACTAAGTCATATGTGAATGCACCTCTGTCCAGCACTTGATTGAATGATGTACATATTCTGAAGCTGTTAAGGAGTGGAAACTTAAACGCTCTGTGGAGATTATGCTTTGGGGGAGTATCTTAATGGAATGGGATAAGTACTAGGGTCTCAAGTGGAAGAAACCCTATTTTACCAAAGGCACCATCTTCCCCAGACTTCAGTAAAGTTTTCTTGAAGTTTCTAATGGAGTTTCCAGTGACCAAAGAGCTGCTCAGGGTTACTGGGGAGATGGGCTAGGTGGACAGAGAAGAAAGAGCCACAGGAGCAACTGCTATGGAGGAAACATCATGGTAGTACCATATGACAACTTTTATGCCCTAAGTTAAGAGCAGGCCAACTCGAGAGGAGATGCAATAGCCTCACAGTGAGAAGTGGAGGTCAACAGGTCAAATGATACACTAGCCCAATTCCTAATGTCACAATATCTCAACAAGCTAAGAACAGAAAGAACAAATTTACACCTTCAAGCATGCAATTTTCTCTACTCAAAATACAAACATGACCCTATTAATCCAAATCAAACCAACAACTTGTGACATTTTTCTCATTTGAAAGATTAACATTCAAGCAGGCAACTTAATTTCTGACCCTGAATTCAAGAATCAAGAACTTAGCCCTGCAGGGTTCAAGAACCCTGGGTCCTTTGCGGCAGGAAACACAATGCAGGACAGATTGTGATTCATTAGTCACCTCACTACATCATGAGTTCTCCCAGGGTGGGTGGTCAAACCTAATTTCTCCTGCCAGACTCACTGCCAGGAATAAAAGGCCTGTGAACTCAAGAACTACCCCACAGGCAAGTGCCGATTCAGTTCTCCGTCTTTCATTTCTCTTATTCTATATAATTTGAATCTCTCTTTCATATGAACACTTAATTCCTACTATGTGTTAGATGCTACATGATTTCTGTAGATAAAATAAGTGCTACGTTTGTTCAGTCACACGTTTTCACTGGCATGCATTTGAGACTATGAAGGCTTAATAGATCCATTTACGTCTCGGTACTCTAGTGCTGAACTCATTAACTGAATGCCCTAACTAAAGAAAATAACTAGTCATAGACTATACCAATCACACCATTTGTACAGCAATATCCATATATATCAAGAAATGATACACTGTTAGCTTTTAATTATCCACACTTTTAATGAAGAGGAACAGTGCTATGGTTAATCTGAAAAAGTTTACAATCCCCAATAATAATTTCTATTAGGATTTGGAATTCATTATGTGACCTTCTTACCAGAAGATTTGCCTTCTGATTATGTTTTCCATGAAAAATATTCAAGTGAGAAACTTAATTTCTATCTTAAAAGTTTTAAAAATTGTAAGCTTCAGCCTCTATGCCTGGCTTATAAAACTAAGATGAAAACGTCTTTCACTAAAGTCTACGATACTACCACAACTTCAAATGATCCCATCCTGAACATCCCACGGATGATGAGTTTCATGGGGTTCCTAATGTCATGCTTTCCCAAGAAATAAATGCACAGGGATTCAACTCATAACATTTGAGCTCTTCTTCTCTCATCCTTTTAACTCATCTTGCTTAGTCTGTTTGGGCTACTACAACAAAATACCACAGACGGGTAACAATAAACATTTCTTTTTCGCAGTTCTGGAGGCTGTCAAGTCCAGGATCAAGGCACCGGCATGGTCACATTTTGATAAGGGCTCTTTTCCTAGTTCATAGCTGGTGCCTTCTAGTGGAAGGCACTAGGGACTTCTGTGGGGCCTCTTTTATAAGGCACCAATCCCATTCATGAGGGCTCCACCATCATCTTTGGGGGTTAGAATTTCAACATATGAACCTGGAGAGGACACAAACATTCAGACCATAGCATCATCCTATTTAACTCTGTATTACTCATCCATGTATTAGTTAAAACGTTTGAGTACCTGTAGTAGTCAGCCATCCCTGTAATAATACTGAGTGACAATCTACCTTGAAACCCAATGACTTAAAGCAACAGCACTTATTTCTTGCTCACAGATCCTCAAATTGGCTGAACTTGGGTCAAGCTTTTGATCTTGTTCAATTCTGCTCCATGTGTGCCTCCGGTTGCCTTGGACTAGTAGCTCCAGGGGATTACAGGAGCAAAAGAAGACAAGCCAAGCCATCCAGGCACATTTAAAATCTCTGCTTACATCATGTCTGCTCACATCCCACTGGCTAAGGAAGTCACACTGTCAAGCTCAAAGTCAGCGAGGCAAAAAGTATATAGCACCTCCCCCCAGAAGGAAACAATGAAGGCAAACTTTTACTAAAAAATACTCTAGTCTATCATTTAATATGCATTAGACTCTCCAGCAGACTCTGGAAATACCAGAATGAATAAGTCATGATTTCTGTCCTCAAGGAACTCACATTTCAGGAAAAAAAATAGTACTAAAAAGACAATGTTAAAACTGCTAAGTAAAGGTCCATCCAAAATACTATGTGAGAAGGGGGACAAATGAGGGAGTCTAATGCTTCTTGAGCTGAGAGAACCAGCAAAGGCTTTACGTTTGAGTGTCTGAGGTAGAATTTAGAGATAAATATGAGTTTCCCAGAGAAAAGATAAAGATGCAGAAGTACCAGAGTAAATGGTCTCTCCAGTGAATGACACATCTTACAGTATGACTAGAACCCAGTATGTGTGAGGGTGGCTGAGGACAAAATCGGTCCTCTAAGTGAAGTTCAGGTTATGAAAAGCCTTACGGACCTTACTGATAAGCTCAGAATTCATCCTGTTGGCAATGAGGAGGCTGATAGATTCCAAAGAGAGGAGCAAGAGTTATCCCAAATATCACCAGAACTTGATTTTGAAAAGACACCCAGTGGCAGGGTGGAGGAGAGACTGGAGGGATGGGGGAGATTGGAGGTGGGAAGGTCAGTTAAGGGGCTATGGCAGTAGTTCAGGCAGAACCATCAGGACCTGAACCAGGACAGCAGCAGAAGCAAGGAAGGAAAAAGAGTCAATCTGGAAAATATTTTGGATGTAGCATTGGAAAATGATTAGATGAGAAAGAGGAGGAAGACGACGGGGGCTGGAATTATTATTTTCCAAACTTATACAGCTAGTTAAAAGGTTAAGCCATTTCTTCTTTCTGCTTCCCAGAGCACCCAGCACTACTGCTCCTCCTTTCCACATCTACTCAGGAGACAAAGAATTCTGCCTCTTAGCCTAACTGAATGTCCTAGAGCAGCAGAACAGAAGAGGGGTTTAGGCAAAGGAAGAGTTGTTTGATGAGAAAAGATTGGTAAAGCCGTTTCCATACTCAATGGAACACAGGTGAATAGGTGGAGCAGGTTCTTTATCGAGTGCTTTTAATCACCTAACTCAAATCAATACCCCTTTAGAGGACATAAATTAATTCTCCGAACACACAGCTAATGCCTATGAAAAGACACTTGCAGTGTTTACGCACTCCAGCTCCCCTGTGATGGGGAGTAATGAAAGAAAGGCAACAATGAACCCAGAGGCAGAACCTGCGCTTGGAAGTGCACAGCATCAGAGAGCAAAAACTCCTAACTGTACTGACACTTCACTTGAACATCATCTGAAGAGACACCGGTCGACAGTTACCTGCAGATGAAACAGCCCTCCACTGGTCTTAAGCACTCAGATGCTGGGGAGGATGGGTCTGCTATTTCTCCACTCTGAGCCCTTCCCATCTTTCCACATCCACTAGGCTGGAAGGAAAAGTAGTGAGAGGGGAGGAGCTTAATGTACCTCCCAGAACTCCAAGCTCCCAACAGAGCCTAGTGGAAAAGATCAGAGAGGGACCTGTGTTCCAAGCCTGGTTTACCAGCCATGGGATGCTGGATAAGTCTCTTCACCTCTGAGCCCCTGTTAATGAAAGTTAATACCTACTTCTCTGATTATAGTGATGCTGGGATAAGATAACCCAAAGGTCTACAACCTCAGATACACTGAAAAGTTTTAGAATATTTTCTCCCTCATCCAATACATTCCTCTGCTAAACTGGGGCTGATTTGCTTAAAGAATAGTCACATAAAATTGCTTACAAAACTTCCCCAAGTTGAAATTCTGCAGAGACAATATTTAGCTTGTGTAATTAAAGCTAGCACGATGCTTATTTCCCATCTTCAATCTTTCTCCTGCTATTTCGTCTGATGGGAAGAGCCAGACCAAAATTCTAAAGATCAGCCATGCATGCTGAGAGCAAGCCCAAGGGTTAATGCAAGCCTTTTTAAATGATCCCAGCTGTTCTAAATAATGGTAGCCATTATCAGTCTTATTAACAAAGGCTATTCCACCAAACTGGTGTGTGTGTCCTGCTTAAATGTGAGGCAAAAAGGTCAAGGCATCAAGGATGAGAATGGATTTCTTTTTTCAGAATGACCTCAGGGCAATTTCTAAGAGATTCAACCAACAAAGGCAATAGGCACACAGCTTCTTCCTTCTTCACGCCCCTTCCTCCAGATCAGACATCATTTCTGCAGCCTACAGTAATCCCCCAGTTTGAGAATTAATATGCAAATTCCCTAATTACATGGCCAAGAATGTTACAGGTCTCACCTGGAGTGGTAAATGATTTCTTAGGTCTCTGCCTTCCTCAGTAGGGAGTCTGGGAACCTCAACTTTAGGATTGTTATTCAAACCATTAGTGTCACTAAATTAACCAGCCCTCAGAATTAGCCAAGAGAAAGTGTATATTGATCTGACTTGGCGATGTGAGAACAGAAGCACTTACTTTATGATTAACCTTTTCAGAGTCTTCTTAGGCTACTCATATTTCTCAGCTGATAGAAAATTACTGAGGAATTATTAAAATGTCTCTAGAACCACAGAGTCTTTGTGCCATTATTTCCCTTAAAATAATCAAATTAGTTATACCTTCAACTTGTAAGTCTCTTTTAGAGTTATTTAAGGCAAAGGTATGTAGATACAGAAATGTAAAATAATGGTCCCTATCCCTTAGGAAACTCACTATTTAATAGATAAAAATTATTATCATTTCTGTATCATGCTAAAGTTAACAAAATACTTTTCATATAATTTCATTAAAATGTTCACAACCATGAGAGATAAATAGCACTTTTATCCCCAACTTATGGGTAAAGATACTAAGACAAAGACAAGTAATACCGTTTGCCAAAAGTCTCATAGTATTGAGAACCTAGATGAAGGAACAATTAGCTCTGCAAAGATGGAGTAGAAGTATGAGAGATCAGGAAAACCTACAGAGAATGATGACGTTCTGGGTTTTTTAAAGGACCAGCAAAAGTCTGATGGATCAAATAAGTAATGTATAAAATATCTACTACGAGCCGAGCACTATGCTTGAGACGTAGACACACAAATGCAAGGCAGATGCCATCCGTGCCCTCCAGCGACTTATATTCTAATGGAAGACAAGGCATGCCAGGGTCACCTCAAATTCCACCTGTGATCTGTGGATACAGTACAGCTTAAATCCTCAGTGGGCACTCCATTTTAGCCACCAGCTCTTCTCCATCCATTAAACACATTAGTCACTGCAAAGGAATGGCCAGTAAGTCACTTCGAATTTATTACCATCAACCTAGATCTGGAATCCAGGTTGGTGAAAAGAAATGAAGGCAGAAAGATGGCCCACCCCCTGGGTGTCAGGAATCCTCCACAACAACTATATGCCTAGGCAGTCCCGGGCTCCAGGGGTCACGGGGCTAACCTCTTGGTGGTTAAAGAGAAAACAGCAGAAGAACCATCTTAGAGATAGGTACCTATAGCCAGTCTTTATGGATCTGCTCAAGATTGTGGCCTTGTTCTAGAGAGGATAAGAGGGAACCTTAGATGTGCTGATTTGGCAGAGAGGGGGAATGATAAACAGAGGCAGCACAGAGCACAGATTTGAGGCCAAACTGCACTGGTTTGAATCTCACCTCTGCCACTTAATTTTATGACCTTGGGCAAGTTATTTCATCTCTTGTGACTGTTTTCTCATCTGTAAAATGAGGATGCTTAATAATAGTGCCTACTTCAAAGAGTGTTGTAAGGATTAAAAGAGTTCATTTAAAAATGCCAAGCACTTAGAATAATGCCTGGCACATAATAAGCACCATTTAAGTGTTAGATACTTTTATATGTCAATGCTGAGGGTTAGAGGGACTCAATCACTCTGACCTGCTTCAAAATCATGTCATATAATCAATTAAATTCATTACATTTGACTCTTCAAATAATTACTCCCAATACGCAATTCAAATGATCACTCCAAAGCAAGTTATTTACCTCCTTTAAGCCTGCTAAAGCCTGCCACCTTAAGAAATATGACAGCTTCCTTGTGGGCACGATAGTTTTTAGCAGTATTGTCTGGTATTGACTCATGATTTGCTCTGAAGCCTTTTCTGACCATATGCACACACACACACACACACACACCAGTAAAGTGTAAGGTCTTTTGTGTCTGATAAACCCAGGTTCAAATCCCCTACCATTTACTAACTGTGTGATAATGGGCAAATTGTTAAATTTGCCGGCCTCAATATCCTCATCTTAAAATGGGAGCAATAAAACCCATCATAAATAAAATGAGCTCCTGTCTATCAGCATGTAGTCAGGGCCTGTCATGAGGAAGCATTCTATAAATGGCAGCTAAAAAACACCCACAGAGCATTATTCACCTGGAAAGGGGCCTCACAGAAATAATGCAATTTTTTTTTACAATAAGGTTATTGATTCCCTTTAAGGAGGCTCTCAGCAGGATAAATGACCCTTCATTATTTCTGTGGCAGACTCCCGGCATTCTGGGGTTCCAAACAAATCCGATTTACCACATCTGTGAGTCGCAAAGGTCGACAGACATTGCTTTGTAATGGCAGGAAATTATCACATCGATAAAAATTGACCATTGTTCAGATACTGAATTCCTCCCAACAGCATTACCTGGGGCCTTCTGGAATGTGGGAGGCAGGGCTGATTAGGATCTACCATCTTTATCCAGAGGATTCTTAAGGGCAAACCAAGCCAGGTGCAGTCACAAAATAAACCAGAGTGCAGAAAAGAACACCTGATTTTCTGTCTCTAGAAAATCATCGATCCCCAACACTGGCTCTGAAGGGATGCCTCAAAATCCATACTTAATTATGTCACTTTCTCTTTAAGATCCTTCAGTGGCTCCCCATCTCCCATAAGGTAAAATCCACCCTAACTCACCCTCCCTCACTGCCCTTCTTCAGCCTCACCTTTTGCCATCCTCCCCACTATATCCACAACCTATACTCCAGTCCTGCCAAATCTCATTGTCAATTCATCACCTCCCTCCTTAGACCCAAGATAGTTTACACATTACCTCTTTGAGTCAACCATTTCATGGTCAGCCATTCTGACTGTAATTCAACAGACTCTGCGATGATTATATATTTTGCTCACCTTTCAGTCATGTCAAATCAACAAACCAGAGAAAGACCTTTATAGTGACCAGTTCTTCTATGCCCTGTTTTAGATCATAACCAATTTCCCATCCATTCTGACATCTATGGGACTTATCATTTAACTTTACTAGAACATCAAGCTCTGCAGTTGAGAATGTCTGCAGCGTCTGAGCTCACTCATTCAAATCGTCCTTATACTTCAGCTCACTTTGAACACAGCATACCAACCAAGAGCAGCTAAGCACGAACTGGGAATCCTAATCAAGATGAAAGGAATGATCTGGTTGGTCAGCTCTGGTAATGTAAGAAGAGATCCCTCTGGCTATAGGGAGTTTGTGTTGTATCATTTCTTGGCATATCAGAGAGGCAACCAAAGATGGTGTTAGCAGTATAAGCTCGGGAGACAAACTGACTGGGTGTGAGTCCTGGCTCTGCCATTTAGGAGATATATGACCTGCGGCACATTATTTCATTTCTTTGTGCCTCAATTTTTTTCCCATGTAAAATGGGTATAATAATAGGTCCCAACTCATAAAGTTGTTGGGAAGATTAAGAGTCAACAAATGTAAATGCATAAACAGAGAAGAGGCCCTGGCACATAATAAACACTATACAAATGTTTGTTAAGTAAAATAAATACAATATTGTGTGCTTATTTTGCTGATGGCAGCAAATGTCTCATGACAGCTGTCAAAAGCTGAAATTTGGGGGCGTTCTTTTTTAAGATAACAAAATAGATAATTCTACCAGTGCCAAAAATATTTCAATTTATTTTTTTTACTAGAAATGGAAATTGGTACCATTAACCTTCATCAAATATTACTGACAAAGATCAGAAATCTTCGTTTTCTCAGGAAGAAAAAGTTAAACAAAAGCTAACATTTATAAAGTGTCAAAACACTGGCATCAAAATATCCTGTTTTATCCAGTTACCCCCATTCCTCTGAGACCAAGTTTCGGCCAGGAAATATTAACACCACCACGGAGCACCTTTGATAACTGGGTCTTAAATGCCTCTTTCATCCTAAATGATCTCTTATTTATTTGAGGATTACTAACCACCACCAAGAGTGGGAAGAAAAGACACAGCAAACCTACAGGGCATTAACACAGAATGACAATTTTTAAATAGCTACATATTAGAATAAGGGAATGGAGGCTAATTCTGCTACTTCTAAGTCTACTACTAAGTCTGCTACAGCTTATAAGGGCGCACAAAGACACGCATGAGGCCAAAGGGCTCCCAGTCTCACCTAGGACTTGCTGGACACAGGAGGGAGGTGCAGCTGACTGTCCACCTGGAATGATACAAGGGGAGGAGTTTGCACAGGCTTCCTGGTTTGAAATCTGTTGTTCTAACACCTATTGTCTGTGAGAACTTGGGTAACATATTTGCTTTCATTGACTCTCAGTTTTCCCAACAGAAAAATGGAAATAATACCTTACTGAGCTAGAATGGTTGACATACACTACAGAGCTTTTATATGGTGCCTGATACACCAAGGCACCCAATTCTCTAACTCTCCTCCTCTATTCAACGTAAGTATTAAGTCTTCTCCAGAATCTATGGAAGGAAATAAGATCAGTTATGTGATCCTTATCATCACATGGAAATAATACATTCAATATCCTTCCACACATCCTCAAGTTTTTCCCAACACATACTAGGAAGGGCTCTTGTTGCAAGTGGCAGAAACTGACACTTAAGAAACTGACACTTTTAAACATTTAAGTAAAGGAATTTATTGAAAGGGTCAATTAGAGATTCTAAGGTCCAGGCCTGAAAACCAGGCAGGAACCAAGATTGCTACAGGCTTCACAACAGGACGCACTGGCAAGAGTCACACAATGGGTACAAGTCGGTGCACAGGACACACATGCTACCACAATGAATCTGATCTTCCAATCTCCCTCCATCTGCAGGTCCCTCACTCAGGGCTCAGTGTCCCTAGATCTAACAGCACTTGGAGCACATGCCTGCCCCTGGCATAAAGGACATGCATAGAGGAAGGATCTGACCTCCTTTGCTTCCAAAGAAAAAGGGGACAGGCAATGTCAGGAATAACCATCCTACCAACACAATGAGGAATTCCCCAGAAGGGAGATGTAAATAGATACTAATAGGAAGAAAGTGCTAGATGCTGAACAAGCAAAAATAACATTCATACACACTGAGAAAAAGGGGAGATAAATGACCTGCATCATTCTCCCTAGTTTTGAAACGGGCTCAGATATACCTCTATCCATTCATTCAACAAATATATATTGACTACAGTATTTACAATTTCCATTCACTGAGGATACAATGGTCAAAGGCTCATGGATGATCCCTGCCCTCAAAAAGATAAATGAAAACATGTATCATAGTATATAATACCTGCAAGTAAACACATGTCAGGGAACCTAACCAGTCTTGGAAGAGAGATAGGCAAGATGACCTTAAATCTGAAACACAAAGTAAAAAATAAATCTACCTCTTTGCCCAACATCTAAACTTCTGTGCCTACCTCTTGATTCCTATAGACAGCTGGTATCAGGTCCATTCTTTGAGAGTCTGGTCTAATTTAACCCCAGACATCCCTACCTCTCTCCTATGCCAGATCAACAAGAATTAAACTAGCTGGCTTACCCTTATAATACGGAGAAGGACTAGGTCCAGCCCAGAGCTAAATTTTGGAGCAAACCATCTGTGGCTCTTGTCCACTTCTTTTTCTGTCTTTGCTGCACCCTCTCACATCCTAACCACCTTTCTAACAGATACCTTAAAATCCCAAACTCTCACTGTATTTGTACCCACACCTGAGATGATCCAAAAGTCCACCACTGGCACTCAGAAATAAAAACATGGAAGTAAAAAAAAACAAAATTGGCTTATGAAATTTATATTTCATGGGGGTGGTTAGCATCTTCTTAAACAAAAATTTGTAAGTAACTAACAGAAGCATTATCTAAATTCAGACACCCAAACGGAGCATTCTGCTAGCTTTCTTCCACTCACCCCTCCTGATCTATTCTCTACCTTTCTCTACCCTATCCTATTCCCTGTGAGGTCAACCTGAATAAACTTTATCAATAAGCTCCCTTGATGAATCAACTAACAAGAGATCAGAGGGCAGCAGGAGAGTGAGGTAAAGGTATTTCTTACCCTGGCTTTTTCTCTGCACCAGATTTGCTACCGCTTTACTGAAGGTCACAGCTCCTGCCAAGCAGCCCTCTCCTGATTCTGGTAACTCTTCCCTCCATTTGTCCCTCCAGGCCTAAGAGTGATAAGGGATCTCCAGGTGGTAGCCTCAGTGTACTGTAATATCCCTTGCTGATTTCTTTAAATCAAGGGTTGTCAACTTTAGTACTATTAACATTAGGGCAGAAAATTGTGGGAGGCTGTCCTGTTTAGCAGTATCCCCAACCTTTGCCCACTAGATGCCAGTAACACCCTACCTCCCAGCTATGACAGCCAAAAATGTATTCAGACATTTCCAAATATCCCCTAGAGGACAAAAATCACCCCCAGGTGAGGACAACTGATCTAAACCTTTCCACACTTCTGCTAATAGTCCCTTCACCAAACTTTTCTCAAATAATCCAATTTTAGTGTGCTATCCCTTTCCTACCTAGACCGTGACTGATACAAGAAGTCTGTGGACAAAATTGGGCAAAATTACCACATTAAAGCATATTTAACCCACTGCAATGTAAATTCCACAAGGGGAGGATATTATCTGTCTTGTTTACCGCTACACCCCTCTCTACCAAGAACAGTGTTGAACCTTAGTACACACTCAAAGAATATTTCTCAAATGAATGAATGCAAGCTATGGCATTGACAATAATAGCATATCTGAGGAAATACAAAAGCTTCCACAGAAGATAAGAAAATACATACAGAAAATACATACAGAAAGGTAAGATGATATAGAGGTTCAGCAAGTACAACACATAAGAGATGAAGCCTTGGCCAATGACTTCAAGTATCGGGCCCCTCAGTTAAGACAACTCTCACTGTAGAACAGTACCTGAACCTAGCTTGCCCATGGGACTATTAGTAAGATCATATCACTTCCTCATACTTGAATTCCAAACTTATCAAGGCAACCTACAGTATAAGCTCCGTCAGAGCTGAGATACAGCCTGCTCAGTTCACCATTATATACCCACTGCCTTGCTCAGTGTTCAACAAATATTTGTCAAGTAAGTGAATCAGTGAATGAACCATCTGATTATTATGTGGCTTCCAAGTGACTTAGTCATAAAGGAAAAGAAATATCTGGTTTTATGACCATCATGGACATCAAGATTATTTTTAATGTATGTTAGTGAACTGAAATTATAAGATTTATCTGTCTTGTATGCCTTTTAGTTATACTGACCATCCTCAAAGACACTCCTGATTCAAAGAAAAGTCAGTGGATCAGGAAAGCAGAGTTAGATTCAGGAATGTGGAAACTTAATTGAGGTTCAGAGTAAAACTGTATGGCTTCTTTGAAAGCATGCAGTAGCAAAACAAAAACAAAAAACAAAAAATAAAACTACTTTTCTAATGGCCAGCTAATGCCTAAAGATTTAAATATTAGTATAAATGTATCAAGTGAATACATGCTACATCTTAAACTTACACAATGTTATATGTCATTTATATCTCAATTTTTTTTAAGATTTAAATATTAGAAATTGACTCCTTTAACACATTTTTTGTCCCCTATTTTAAAAGTGCATGTATTTGTTATTTATTGCTTATGAGCAATTATCCCCAAAACTGAGGGGCTAAGACAACACACATTTATCATCTCAGAGTTTATGTGGATCAGGAATCTGGACACAGCATAGCTGGTCCTCCACTTCAGAGTCTCTCATAGGCTGCAATCAGTGCCCACTGAGCTGTGGTAATCTAAAGGTTCAACTAGAGCAGGATCATCTTCCAAAATCACTCACATGGCAGTTGGCAGGACTGAGTTCTTCAAGGACCACTGGCTAGAAGCCACCTCAATTCCCTGCCATGTGGATCTCTCCAACATGGCAGCTTGCTTCATTGAAGTACAAGACGAAAAGGTAATAGAGAGCCTGCTAACAGGATGAAAGTCATAATCTTCTGTAAACTAATCACAGAAATGACATCTCATCACCTTTGCCAGATTCTGTTGGTTAAAACAAGTCACTATATCCAGTCCACACTCAAGGAAAGGAGATTATAAAAGGAAATAAGGACCAGGAGGTGGGGATCACTGGAGGACATCTTAGAAATTTGCCTAACACAACACAAATTACCAAAAGAAAAAAGACCCTTTTCACAGATTCAGTGGAATCTGTGGAGTTCGTGGAGAAGTGAAGTTTGAGGCCATTAGATGTCTTGGTTGGAAAATGAGGATAAAGTAGAACCTAAGAGAAGTGCCAGGGGCATGGAAGCCGCATTTTGTCAAATCCAACATAACCTAGAAATATTGAAGCAGAGGCATTCAGAACCTCAAAGCAGCAGAGGAGGAAGGGAACCAGCATTCCTTTATCACCTATTACTTGGAAGATTCTTTAAGTTTTAACTTCATCTTCACTTTACTATTACAAGCATGGATACCATACGGTTCCTACATTTGCATCATTGCTGACATTCGTGCCTTGTTTGGTTATATAGAGACAAACCAACCTGGATTCAATTCCTAGCAAGTCCCCTTATCATCTCTGAGCTTTGAATGCAGTGGCTACACAATGTAATTCTTAGCGAATGACCCAATGAAACACACTGAACAGTTAGAGTGTCCTTGGAGGAAGCTCCAAGGCAGCAAGGGCATCTTCGCTGGACGCAGCAAAGATGGCTGTCCTGCTTCACTGGTACCTTGCCTTGGGCTGTACGGGAGCTTAACCTCCAGAATAACACTGCCATCTTTTTGCTTTATTTGGCCTTATTGTTTCTCCATTTGGGAGCCAAATTATAGCCTCATCAAACAGTAGGAGTGCCAGAGAAATTGCTTAAATACAGTAACTACTAAAACCTCAAACTGCTGTGCTAATTAAACTGCCTTATTGCAACAAATTTTGTAATACAAGGCAAGTAAAAATGCCAGTCTCCGTCTCTGGCAAGAGGAAATAAACCCTTCTAGTTATGTTCACATTTGACTCCCAGGCAGACAGCAGCCTGGGGAGAGAGTATATGCTTGGATCAGCTGGCTGGATTTCCCTCTACTCCAGGGAGGCTTCTTCCACTCAGTCAGTGAACATTACTCAGGGCTGGTGGTTAACAACAGAAAAACAAGGGCCACCAAATAAGGGCTGATTGCTGACCGGATCCAAGAATTCAACAGAGAAGCTCAGAGGATTTTGTGCAAACGACTGGTCAGTAATAATTGAGCACCTGGTGTCTACATGTAATATATTAAGTTATTAAGTCCCTGTGCATGAAAAAAGGATCTTGGTGTCAAGTTCTTGCATAAAGGAGAAAGACTGGCTAAACGAAAAGGATACATAATATAAATTTATAGGTCAGGAAAGTTAATAACACAGACACTGCAGCCAGATTGCCTGATTTGCACTCTCGTCTACCACTTACCAGCTGGATGTCCTTGAATTAGCACTTAACCTCTCTATGCCTCATATGTAAGACAAGGCTAATACCAGTAAGTATTTAAGAAGGTTGGGTGAGGATTAAATAAATTTATATGAGAATAATTTAACATGGGGCCTAGCACAAGTCTATTTGCACTAAATTTGAAGAGTATTATTACAATTACTATCACTGACCAGTGATAAAAATACTGATCAGGAAATTGAAATTCCAGTTGCAGCTCTACCTCTTATCTGAGGCCATTCCCTTCTGTGTCTTTAAATTTGTAAACTAGAGGAGTAAGATAAAAAGTGAGAGTTGAATTTCTCTAAAATTCCTTCCAGCACTAAAGTATTATGACAAATATATCACACTCAGTTAAGTGTGATATACTCAAGCCAGTGTGGCATGGAGCAGGGCATCAAGGGGAAGATATTAATTCAAGTATCTACTGAGCACTTAATGGGTGCCAGGCATTGTGCTAGGCACTAACTATTTGTCCAGGTCAGTAAAAGGAGGACAGTGGGTCGAGTCTATGTACATCAAAACATAAGCCCCTGGTATGGACCTGGCTGTCTTCCCTATGCTTTTTATTGACTCTCAAAGTCAAGAAAACATGCACAGTACACCAGTCAGAGTGATAGTAGGAGAGAGGCTGCATATCAAATAAGATAATTAAAGGAGTATTCACTAAAGGGACTATTTATAAAGGGCAGGGCAGCGTATATAGGGAACTAAGGAGGCTACCCTGTTAAATGTTCCCAGGACTTTGGGTTTAGTCAGGTATGGTGGATCAACAGACCAGGAGATCACTGCCATTGAAAAGACTGTTACTCACAGTTCCCAAGAGGAAGGGGCATGCCACATCATGGAGGGTCACACAGGGTAGCACCAGGGCCAGTCAGGAGGCAGAGGAGCAGTAGGAAAATGTGCGCAAAAGCCTTTATTGTGGTTTCCTCAGGAAAGATAGGCAAGGCAGAGTAAGCAGGCTTGACAAGTTTAAGATTGACTAGTTTGAATAATTTTGGTGGGTTCCCAGGTGCAGAGCCCACCTGCTGGAAACTACGGAGCCCACGCACCCTGGAGCCTGCAAGCCACAACTAGAGGAGAGAAGCCCTCACACCGCAACGAAAGATCCCACATGCCTCAAAGAAGTGCAACTAAGGCCTGATGCAGACAAAAATAAATAAATAATAAATAAATAAAATGGTATCAACTTAAAATGACCCCAGTAGATCAAGAAAATATTAGAGAGTTTCAAGAGTTGTGCTTCTCGCTAAGTTTTAAGCATAAACCAGCTTCATAGCCCAGTGCCTGGAATACATGGTAGGTAATCAGCAAATATCTATTGAAAAATGAATGAATAAATAATCTTAGAACAAACTGCAGTGTGGAGACAAAGAGCCTAAAGAAATTATTAATTTGTCCCTTTGGGGCTCTTTATCTTACAATTGGTAGAAGTACAGAGTCTCTTCTTGATGGTTTATTTCTAGAATTCAGGAAATCAAAGTGATTGGTATAAGATCAACACTTGGTTATACACCTTTAAAATGAATTTTAATCAATCATGGTTTCGTAGATGGAGATAATTCTCCTTAATATTAAGAATAATACCTAGGGCTTCCCTGGTGGCACAGGGGTGAGAATCTGCCTGCCAATGCAGGGGACACGAGTTCAAGCCCTGGTCCGGGAAGATCCCACATGCCACAGAGCAACTAAGGCCGTGCGCCACAACTACTGAGCCTGCGCTCTAGAGCCTACGAGCCACAACTACTGAAGCCCACGCACCTAGAGCCTGTGCTGTGCAACAAGAGAAGACACCACAGTGGGAAGTCTGCGCACCACAACGAAGTGTAGTCCCCACTCCCTGCAACTAGAGAAAGCCCGCATGCAGCAACGAAGACCCAACGCAGCCAAAAATAAATAAATAAGATTTAAAAAAGAATAATACCTACAATAAGTACAATAATACCTACACAAGGCCAGTGCCTAGACTATAGCAGATGCCCAATAAACATCTGCCAATTTAGTTGAAAAGCCTTTGAATGGAATTCTATTTAAAAGAATGCCCGTGTCATTTTCCTCAAGTTCCAATAAATTCAACTCCCATCCAACTCCCTGCATGTAGAAAATTCAGTGACTTCTGCTTCACTTAAAACCATTTTAGGAATGTGATGGGCAAATAAGACAAGGTTCCTTTTCCACCCTGACCATACCTTGTTCATCAGGAGTCAATTCCAAAAGGTAAATCTTGAGTACGTTGGCAAGCCAAGAGATGCAATGATGCTAGATGGAAAAGCCTACTGGAGTCACGCTTATTACTCTTAATAATGTTAGTCAATTTCAACTATCCATTCCCATCACAGAGCAAGGAACAGGACTGATGAGAGAGCACCTCGGTGGAACTCTTATCCATAAAGCAACAGGCTAAAACAGAAGAGATATTTTCAGATACATCTGTCTTTGAGAGGCACAGCATTTCTCACCTTTTTCATCTGGTACTGGATTAACTGCCTGGGATTAGGTAATTGAGGACTTCCCAGACATCAAGGCGGTTCCAATTTACATACCCTTCCATGACCCTATGGCTCTGCGCTCCACTGTCACCCATCTGAAACAAATAACAGAATGCCTTCCCCAGACTCCAACCAGTGGAAAATTTTTAAAAATCTGACTTTCACCCCATATCATTTTCATCTTTCATCTTAATTATCACCACCAAAAGTACAGAAATCATTATCTTTACGACGATGAATGTCCAATTAGCATTTCCCATATAAATTTCATATTATGAAGGAGGTTATGATGGATAATGCAAATTGCTAATAGCCTTTTTTCCTGAGCTGAAAAATTGAGGTGCTTAACAAAATGAAATTATATCTGAGCCATTTTCAAACAAGTCAAGAACTTTAATTACTGATGGGAAAAGAGAAGGAGAGACAAACTAAATTTTTTAAATGGTCATATTTTTAAATAGTTTCCCCTTTCCACAACACTGCTCAAGCTGTCCCTCTATATAGCTAAATGCTTGTCTTATTGTGCTCAATAGGTTTTAAACTACTGTGAAAATTGTTAAATGTGTTTTTTCTTTTTCATTAGCAGTACTATTTAGTAAGTTGGAAACTTATTCCAAATAAGCATTCTGTTTGCTCTATGGCATTTTAACAGGTTCCCATCCACCACAGTTCCTCACAAAGACAGATCTTGTAAGTGACACCATTCTGCCCTCTAATTAGAACATGTTGATTTAAGCAACAACAGAAGATACTGTGATTTAATGAAGCAGAATCCTAGAATTATCCGGTCAGATCAAGCTGGCCTATGCGTTAGGCAACATGACAGTGGTTGAACATCTGTGTTCTGAAGTCACAGACCTAGGTTCAAAGCTGGCTTCACCACTTATTATCTCTGTTAATTAATCTCCATGAAGGAAGATGAAAGCAACCTCTGAGAACTATTGTGAGAATTAAATTATATATATATATATACACACATATATACACACATATATATACACATATATATACATATATATGTATGCATAAAACACCTAGAACAATGGCTGAAAAATGTGTTCAATAAACAGTAGAGAGAAAAGGAACCTTAACTCTGACTTTAAAACTTATGAACTATCTATTAATTCAATAAATATGCATTGAACACTCAATATGTATCAGAAAGTGTTCTAGACACTTGAGATACATCAGAGAAGAAAAAAGACCCCTGGAAAATCTCTGGGGAGATAAACAATAAATAATAAACATAATAAACAGGTAAATCATGTAGTAAGTGCCCCCAAAAAGAAATAAAAATGGAGCCAGGTAAGGGAGATTGGGAAGGGGGTAGCTGGAGATGGTTTGTTGGTTGCAATTTTAAACAGTGTAACCAGATTGAATTCTAGATTTTGAAGGCAAAACCAAAAAGATTTACTGAAGGATTGAATGTGGGATGTGAGAGAAAGAGAGGCGTTAAGGATGACTCCGAAGTTTTTGGCTTGAGCAGTTTAACTGCAAAGATTGAGTTGCAGCCAATTGACACGGGAAAGACTGAAAGTATTGCCAGTTGGATGGTGAGTGTCTGTGTGTGTGGATATGAGATGTGAGAGAAAGAGGAGTTAAGAATGACTCTAAAGTTTCTGGCCTAAGCAACTGCAAGGATGGAGTTGCCACCAATAGAGATGGGAAAGACTGGAAGTTGTGCCAGTTGGATGGTGAGTGTCTGTGTGCTATACCACCTCCCTAGCATCCAGAGATGGCAGCTGCTTTAATAAAATGTTAGGGAAACATCCAGATCTTCCATTCTATGATGTGATTTGGCTCTGAGGGATGTTTCATTGTATTACCTCAGTAACGGTTCTGGTTTGACAAACCTCCCTATTTCTGTTTTATAATGGAAGAAGGTAAAATGGCAAGGTATACATATGCATTAAAAACAGTCAAATATACACAGGTATCTAAACATGTGCATGTACTACTAACCGGTTATTGGAAGTAATAAGTACTCAGTATGCTTTTTTAAAATAAATATGACCACATGACATGAAAAAATGAGCAGACTATAGCAGAGGGCCATGAATGGTGCTGTGAGGAGACAATATGGCACAGTAGAAGTTACACCCAAGGGGAGTTAGGGTGCAACCACCCTGGTTTACCTGAGACTTTCCTGGGTTTAATACTGAAAGTCCTGTGGCCCACAAAACTCCCCAGCTCCAGGCAAACTAGGACAGTTGGTCATCCTACAGGGGATGTTAAGTTTGGGACATGTTAAGTTTGCAATGTCTATCTGACATCCCAAGTGCAGATGTCAAGTAAACAGATGAATATATGAATCTGGAGTTTAAGAGTGAGAAGAAATAAATTTGGTTGTTGCCAGCATAAACATGGTGTTTAAAATAATGAGAATGTATACCACTATGAGATTTTATATTCAGCTAAAAGGATTCACCAATAGCGATCTGTCCAGCACATATTGAATGCCAAGTTCTAGGAGTACAGGTAATAGTTCAAGCCCTTTCAACAGCCACAGACAAATAACCAACTAGTGACAGTGCATTTTGATGTGTACAACTTCAGTGGTGGTCCCATCAAGAACAAGATGATAGCACAAGGTCTTTGAAGAATGAATAGGAGTTTTAAAGGCAGATGAAGTGGTAGAGAGAGAGGAAGTGAATTCAGAGCAGAAAATACAGTATATGTGACAACATGGAGAAGTGAAACAGCATGGAAGGTTTCAGAAAACTTCAAGAAGTTTGATGGTTCAGGCTCATGAAATAAAAAGATAGAAGTGATAAGAAATGAAGTAAAAATGTCCCATTTATCACCAATGGGCAGGCACTTGAACTTCAACAAAACCAGAAGCAGTACAGAAACACAGGGCACACTGACCAGAAACCATGGTTATTTCAAAGGCCCACTATAAGTAAATGCAGCAAGGTGTTGCTGTTCAAACTTCACAACTCATTAGAAATATAAATGTGGGAAAGTAGTTTTCTCTATTTTTAGTTCCTTCATCTGAAAATAGACATAACAATAACCATGAAAGATTTGGCCAAGTTCTTTCATGGATGTGTAGGGAAAAGTAAACTGATAGATTTACAAGGATAATAATTCTTTTGTAACTGTTGACTTCACCATTCTAAACAATGGTAAAAATTAACCATGCCCAAAAGAGAAAGGAAAGTCATAACAAAAGTGTATTTGTGGAAGCAAGGGCAGACGGAGGCCCACATGAGTTTTGTCAACCACAGTCTAGGTAACATAAATTTGTAACATTTTAGAACTAGAAGAACATATAAATTATGAATTTGGTGGTTTTTAAACTTATTTTAGCAACAAAACCCTTTGGTCATACAGAATCCTACAGATAATCTCAGTTTATAAATTTACTAAAAGCAGAACTGTCCTGAGTGAGTCCTGGATTGGGGGAAGGGAAGACAGTGCTTTCTGTTCAATTTCCCTATGGCTTTCTTTCCCTGTAGCCACAAAGTATACCCCAGAACCCTGGAGCGCTACAGAACAGTTTTAAGACAACTGTTGTAAATAATCTAATCCAATCCCCTCATTCTAGAAGACCAAGGGCCAAGAGAAGAATGACATTTATCCAAAGTCACAGTGTTAATCAACCTCTGTTGTGCCGTATTATCTCCCCATAGCACCATTCCTGGCCCTCTACTATAGTCTGCTCATTTCTTAGTGTCATTGTCATCTTTATTTTTTTAAAGTGTATTGAGTACTTATTCACTCTAATAACCAATTATAATAAATGCATACATATAAATATCTGTGTATATTTGACTATTTTTAATGAATACATATACCCTGCCATTTTACCTTCCCCTATTATAAAACAGAGAGAGGGAGGTTTGTCAAACCAAAACCTCTACTGAAGTTCACAACATCATTAGAGCCAAATAAAAACACCTTAGGATAGAAGATGTGAATGCCTCCCTAACATTTCATTAAGGCAATTACCATCTCCAGATGCTAGAGAGGTGGTATACCATAATGCTTAGGAGCACAGGCTCTGGAGGCAGGCCTCCTCATTTCTAATCTAGCTCCATGAGGTGTTAGACAAGTTATTTAAATCCTCAACGTCTCAGTTTCCTCATCTGTCAAATGGGACTAATAATAATGGTAACTCCTTCTTTGGGATTAAATTAGTTAATGTATTCAAGGTTAGGACACTTCTTGGCACATGTAAGTCCTTAAAAACTTATTTATCTCTAAAATGTCCATCAGACGTTAACCCATTAAAGAATGAACCTCCATCAAAAGCACTAATCATCTCTAAAAGGCACATCCCACCCTTAGTCTAGACCAACAACAATTTGAAAACAATAAGCAAAAACCCTCTAGTTTGTCTTCGCTATCATGCAGGGACAAGGTAAACACTTATTCCAGGTCTTACCAACCTTAAATCATTCTTACATATGAACATGCCCTCCAACTCTCTACAACCTACCTCCAAAATAAATGTACTCTCATGCTGTAAGAATTCCTAGTTGTACTTACTAGAAAGCCTATGATCTCCGATGTGGAGTTCCTAAAAATTGCCAAAATGCCAAACATGAAAATTCTCATTCAAGGAAAACAGGCTCCTATTACTACTCCTTCCCCAGTCCCAAGCCTTGACACAGGTTTACTGCAAAAAAAAAAAAAAAAAGGCAAAGAAGAAAGCCAGATAAATGAATCTACTACATTTTTAGGAAATCTACTTCCCAACAGATCTCAGCTATGAGAGTGGAAAATTAGCAGGGACACAACAGAACAAGACTGAACTGGATTGAACTTTATTCATTGTCCCATGGAGCCAGAGCCTATTCATTCAAGCTCATTAAGTGCAATCAATATTCTATAATGGAACCATCAACTGCTATATGCCTGACATAAACAACCAACACACTAAGTCCAAATTAAGAAACAGGCTTGGCTTTCAGACACAGACTTGAAACTCACTGCTCAAGAGTTCATTTCCCTGGGAGGCAGTCACAGCATTATGAGTGTCATTTTACACAATCACACTTACATTTCTCCTGCCCCCTTCCTTACTCACTCTCTTCCTGAAATCTAACGCATATGTCCATTTTTCTCTCTTTAAACAAATGATTAAAAGTTGTATTCTGTTCTCTCTTTTCTTCCAGATTTTAGTTAATGTAAGTTAAAAGCTTTTTTACCTATAAACATCATTCAAGAGTTTTGACTTCCTCGTGGCTTTCAAAATAAATCCAAAGAACCCTAGTACTTGCAGCTAACGATGGAGGACTGGCAACATACCTTTAATTACTGTCTCTCTCAGGACTCTCAAAATTATAGTAAAGGAATCAAAAAACATAAATTCATAATGACAAAGAGAATAAGAGAGATAGCACCAAACATAATAGTGCAATAAATTCCTGGAAGATAGAAAGAGGAAGAGACAGGGAAGTTAGGAGGGGAAGAGGTCACTGCCTAAGTGCATGCAGAAGGAAAAGTGGAGGTTAAAAGGGCTGATTTTTCACTGAACCCCAGAGAGGCTCAGTCAGAGCTGAGAGTCACAGATACAAATGATGTTAGCAAAGAGCTGCAGGTCTGAAAACAGGAAGATTGGCTAAATGTCAGCATTCGGAATAGTCAATCTCCCCAACACACACACACACACACACACACACACACACACACACACACACACACACACACACTCCCTTGCAAAGAAGACTTGAGTTTCCACATTGAAAGGGCACACTGAGCACCCAACACAGTAAATGACAAAAGACCTACATCGTGGCACATTAGTGTGAAATTTCAAAACATCAGTCATAAAGAGATGATCCTACAAGTTTCCAGAAAGAAATGTGTCACTTACAGAGGAATGAGATTCAGGAAGGCATCAAACTTCTCAATAGCATAACAGGCTGCTAGACGACAAAACTGGCATATTTAAGACTCGCAAGGTAAAACACTGGGTCAAAAATTGATTTTTATGTTCAGTAAAACAATTTAAGTATAAAGGTAGACACAGAATTACATGAACATGCAATAATTAAGGGAATGCTGTTCCTTTAATCCTTTCCTGAGGAACCTCTTATGGACCAAGATTCAGATATCAAAATAACTATTGATAGAAATAAATGGACCCAAGGCCTAAAGGTGAGCATAAATATGTAGTTACCTGTAAAACTAAGATTAAACGATATTTATAAAGAAGACAGTATAATGGGTATATGCTCTTACAATGTAGACATAGTACAATTATCAAAAACTAGCATAGAATGGAAAGAGTGCTTGAAAAGTAGATTAAACCCACTGATTGTCTTATAGATATTAAGTGAGAATAAAAGAACACTACTTCAAATCAGATGCTTGATGTAAAGGGGGAGTGGAAAGAAAAGGTTACCACCTGATATCAATAATGCTTATAGTTAGGAACAAATAAGAAACAGACCAAGGAAAGAGGAGACTAAGAGTATTACAGAAATGTATTTCAGTAAAAGGTTACCGTCAGAACAAAAATACAAACCTCCCAAAATTAATGAAAAAACTTACCCCAAAAAAGAGACAAAACAGATCGAGTAAAAAAATTAAACATATAATGAATCACTTTATACGTGTGTGTGCTTATTTATGTACTTACATATATGCTTATATTAAAAATTTTTTAAGTTAAAAAATTTTTAAGTCAACATTTTTTTTAAAAGATTACTTATAGAGTTGAGAAGGAATAGACTGCAAGAGACAGGATTTGAAGCTAGAATTCTTGGAAAACACCTTGTATTACAGATTATACTTTGGAATAGTGTAAAAATTTTACCTAATTATAAAATAAAATTAAACTAAGAGCAAGTCCTAAAATTTAATTAAATAAATTAGCCTAACTATACACAATTAGTGGTATAACCATCAAAGAATAATAATTACAAGTAAATTATAGTAACTTCGCTGTGCATTCCAAGTGGAAATATACAAAAATAATTTTTAAAATTATTTTGAGTCATCCTATCATTGATAGTAGTTTTGGTACTGTTATTCTGAGACTGATTTCTGTGTAGTGCAGGATAAAGTTAACAACTTATTGTATTGGTGATACTGAGCACAAGGATTTGCACATTGGATGAAAACACACAGATGTAAAATTGATAAGATTAAGCAAAAATGCTGTAATCCTAAATTTGAATTGAAAGAATCGATATAAGACTATGAAATACTTTTTCTAAACTACTCCCTAAGTTTCTATAAAGGTCCAGAAGCAACAGCCCAACCGGTAGTAATGAGCACTCCTAGTATCCACACAGTGGCCCCACAAAACTTTCCCACTGAAAGGAAACAGGTATTCTTGGAGAAATGGCTGAATCTAGATCTAGGGCATAAAATTCCCATCTTGTCATTGAAAACAAGAATTTCCATGGCATGGAAACATGGATTTTGTCATGGATCATGTTGAAAAGATTAAAGAACCAAATTTGAATAAGCTTCCACTGTCCAAATTTGGGACCATCTGAGTATTAACAAAGATAATAACTGCAATTATTTTAGACACATCATATACATTTAAATGCATGAGATCGTAATTTTACACAAAAAAAGTTCATGGGTAACTTTCAAAGAATGGTAGAGAACCAACTCATTCTGTTAAAAACTGGTAAATGAAAGGAAAAAATTAAGTAGTTGTCCTGCCTTTTCTATATAAGTCTGTGGGGAAGTTGTAAAGTTGGAGAAGAAAACCAAGATACAGAAGGAGCAACATGACTAAGACCAAGATCCAGCAAAGCTGAGAAACAGAACCTGTGATAGAGTGACAAGCTCAAACTTTCCCCCGGTTTACTGAAAGTCCCAAATCTCAGGAAACCCCTCAGTCCTAGGCAAACCAGGACAGTTGGTCACACTACCTATGGAAACACTCCCAAGGTCAAAAGCTCACATGGGGAGAGAAGCTAGGTTATAACAAAACTAACCTAACACTTGCTGGAAGGCCTAGCTTCTACCCTTGTAGATATGACTGTTCATTTTAAAGGGGTTACTTACTGGTACTGAATTGTAATTGGTACACAGTGGTCTCTCTTGATACAAAGTAATAACAGTAGCTTCTAATTATTGAGAACCTATCTTCTGCCAGGCATAATATAAGCCAGTTACAAGGAATTTCTCATTGACTCTTCATGCTAACCATATGAGATAAGTACTATTTTTATTTCCATTTACAGATGAGAAAACTCAAGTTTCCATGGGTTAAGGTATTTTTTAAGGTGGCCCAGCTCCTAAGTGGCACACCCTGGATCAGAACTTAGGTCAGTCTTACTCCAAAATCCTTCCTCTTTGTCATCACACCATATTGTCTCTTGCTTACTCTCTCTTCCAAGCAAGTATTCCAATCAACAATAATCGAGAATTAAACACAGGATCTTTAAAGTCATCCATCCCCTTTAAGTTCAAGAAATGTTTTGGATAGGCTCAAATATAGAATATAACCCAAGAATATTATTCTCCTAACTACCAAATCTATGTCTAGACTAGCCAATATCAACTTAGCTTTACTTTAGGGAAGAATCAAAGTAGGGGTCTTTATAGCCTATAAATCTAATTGGTGTTTGACTTATAAAAGCCCATGAGACTATATGGGAGAGGACCAAAGTTTTACTACCATACCAGATAAATGACCACAAATTTTTAAACTTCCTGACAGGGAACAAAAAAGCAAACTGACAAGTGTGAATCAGCGGCAAACTGTGTTAATAGATTCTCCAAACTCATTATGTCTTAATGGCGACTGGCAAGTCACTGCATTTACAGAGGCAGAAAGGTGAGCAAGGAGACCACTTTCAAGCTCCTGACTGACAGCCAGGGATCCAGTTTCTAAAACGGAGCCTTTACAGGAATCCATAAAATTCACCCATCACAAAACTAAATAGAGACCATCGGCAACGAGGGGAATCAAACTCTGAGCCTAGGGCTCAGCTGAGGCTCTACTACCACCAGGGTTATAGCTGTAGATAAATATGCAGAGAATACAGCCATGATAAGTGATTAAAAGAAACTGTTAAAAAGAAATTAGGGGGAATCCTAATTTAACAAATATTTAAATATCATTTAAACAAATATGTGGGAGTCATAGTAGGATATATAGTATAATACAAAAGTGTGCAGACCTTAGAACCAAACCGACCCAATATCTCGTCTTGTTAGCAATAATAATTACAATTACTCTTGCTAGCATTGATTCAGTGTGTGTCAAGCACTGTAATGAGTATTTGACTTATGTTCTCATAAAGGACACATAGGTAGTGAGTGATTCTAATCCAGGTCTGTCTGACTTTAAAACCTATTCTTCACACCAGAAACACCTCCAAACAGATGCCTGGGATATCCTAGCACTTCCACAGAGGCTGGATTCCTTCCTCTCTATCCTTCCCACACAGCTCTCATTCTCATCCAATGTTCTTCCTAGATGCGGGAATTTGGGGAATTGTTATGGACCCTCAACTTCTTCATCTTCAAAGTGTGGATAAAGAGCATTTGCCTCTTTGGGCTGTTGAGAGAATTACACGAAACCATAGCCCAATACAGGCTTATCTCATTGTAGGATTTTAATAAGTGTTAGCTCCCATTGTACATAGCTGTACTAGGTAGTAACGTGAAACTCCAAAATTATAATAAAGCCCAGCCCTTGCCCTTAAAATGTTTATAATCATTTTCATGTTACCCATAATGAGGAGCAACTATTCTAAAATTACTAGCTGTGACTTGATATCCACATTAGGGCAAAATTCTGGGTTAGATGATGTACTGATCTGATCCAATGCTACATTTCATTTGTCGTTAGTTCTTTAGCTTCTACGATGCCCTCCCTTCATCAGTTTCCTACCTCTGAAGGAAAAGACTTTTCAAAATCTTGCTCTAAGACTTAGTCTCAGTCAATGGAAATGCACCAAACTTCCCAGCACAACCATGACCTCTGCCAGGAATCTTCCTGGAAAAAAGTAGATACTGCTTGCTTGGGCTTTTTTTTTTTTTTGATGTGGACCATTTTTAAAGTCTTTATTGAATTTTTTACAATATTGCTTCTGTTTCATGTTTTGGTTTTTTGGTCGCAAGGCATGTGGGATCTTAGCTCCCTGACCAGGGATCGAACCCGCACCCCCTGCATTGGAAGGCAAAGTCTCAACCACTGGACCGCCAGGGAAGTGCCATGCTTGGGCTTTAAAATGCTGAGAGCAGAAGTTCTGAAATGCAGTATGTCCCCATTCTCGTGAAGATACAGTCACAATCCATTGGTTATCAATAATAGTTAAAATACCAAAATCACCAATTGCTTTTTTCATGAATGTGAACATCATTATAACAATTAAAACAGTATAAATTTTTTTTTTTTTTTTTTTTTTTTTTTTTGCGGTACGCAGGGCTCTCACTGCTGCGGCCTCTCCCATTGCAGAGCACAGGCTCCGGACGCACAGGCTCAGCGGCCATGGCTCACGGGCCCAGCTGCTCCGTGGCATGTGGGATCTTCCCGGACAGGGGCACGAACCCGTGTCCCCTGCATCGGCAGGCGGACTCAACCACTGCGCCACCAGGGAAGCCCAGTATACACCTTATTGTTAGCTTTCTGACATATTTTGCTGTGTGGGAGAAGGGTGGAATTATGGTCTGCCCACTAGAAATTGTTCACATGAGGATCATCCAGCATAGATGTCATGTCAGAAAATTAGTTTGAGAATTAATGATCTTTGGAGTCAGCAGCTTTGGGAAAAAAGTGAAAGGGATATTTATCCTGAACCAGGATACCAAGATATATATAATATATATGACATCATTTAATATCACCATGCACTCTTCTAATATATTAATTCAAATAAACACATAATAATTTAATTAACTACATATCCAGGCTATGGATTAGGTTTCAAATACTATTCTCACACTATTTTTCCTCTTATACCCACTGTACTTCTGAGTTTTCTTCTCCAACCCGCAGTTGAAGATTATTTAATTATTATATCCACATCACATATAATTAGAAAAGAGACTCTTCTACTGCTCCCAGGATTCTAAAGCCAATGAAAAAAAAATTTTCAGTTCCTGCAAAAAATACCATTGCCGAAATGGACATCTCCATTTCACCATTCATCCATCCAAATATTTATTAAGCATCTACCATTTGCCTGGTCCTCCACTAAGCGTTCACGAGGTTAAATGAAGACCCTGCTTTTTGGAAGGTTATAATGCAATCTTGAAAATAAGACATATTCATCAATACCAATTTATGTACTATGGGAAAAAGTAGTAAAGCCCAGCGGTTAAAACCTCCAGTTTGGGATTCAGACAGCTTAAAGCTGAATTCTGCCTCTGGAACTGCACAGTTTTGCTACTGGGAGGAGAGTGGTGACAGCTGTCATTGTACTGGGGAGAATTAGATTGGGATGGTTGACCGTGGGGTTGCGGAGGTTAGGGTTGTGCGAGCGCTGTGATGAATGTGGTGACTGAAAAAAGGGGAGCACACACAAAGTGCTGCCAAGTTCCAAGCAGGGAGGGGTTCATTCCAGTTAAGGCTATCAAGAAAGGCCTCATGGAAAATGCGGCATTCCAGCTTGACCCGGAAAGATGAGTAATTATGGACAAAAGGAGGAAGACCAGAGAAGGGGCACTGCAGGCAAAAGAAACATCACGAATAAAAGCAAAGTAATGGGAATTTAAGAAGTATGTTCTGGAAACACAAGCAATGCAATCTGACTAAAGGACAGAGACAGGAATAAGGTTGGAAGGTAAGGTGCAGGTCAGCTTGTAGAGAATTTTAAACTTCAAACAAGCTAAGGGATTTAGACTTTAATTAGTGTGGATATTCACAAGAAGCCTAGGAGTGCTTCTTAAGGGAAAGTAATCTTTGTGAGTAAGGCAGAGGTCCCAGTAGAGGGTGATAGTTTAATAGGTTTCTATTACTATTAACACACAAAAATCAATAACTCTACAGTGTATTCCATGCTGGAATCATGCCTGCTACTTGTCAACAGACCAAAGAGAAATGACTTCCGGCAACTAGAGTTGAAGGGAAATATGTTTATTGATGCTTACTTTAATTTATTGCTGCTTCAAGGGCTTGACAAGATGAGAAGGCAAGCTCAGAGGAAAATTGCAAGGGTGGTAACATGGCTCAGATCATTTTAAGGAAATACAGAAATGTTTTGTTCTCTCAAACTACCAAGACACAAAATCCAGTTACTATTGAGGCAGGCCCTTCAAGGATTTAGAAATTGAAAGGGATTCATGAAATCTACCCAGAGGTTACCAAATCAGGTTCCCCCATGAGCAGTTACTCACTCTTTCACATTGTAGCTAATTAAATAAAAATTATGTAAGGGTAAAAAGTCAGAGAACTCTAAGACTTCATAAAGCATTGCAATTACATACAACTCCCACTTTAGCTTCTGGTTATATTAGCCAGGGCTCTTGCAGCTATAAGCCACAGAAACTCAACTCAAACTAACTTAAACAGAAAGAAATTAATTAACTCACATAGCTGCAACGCCTAGGAATTTAGACATAAATAATTCCAGGTGTTCAAATGGTGTCACAGTCCATTGTTACCATCACTCATCTCTGCTTTTCTCTGAGTTGGCTTCATTATTTTCACAAGGAATAAGAATAGCCACAGCAATTCCAGCTTATATTACCTTTATAACTTATGATTCCCCCCCAAATTAAAATACTATATCTCTGTTGTGTCACATAGCAAGTTTCCTGGAATGCTCTGATTGGTCACGCTTAAAACGTGTGACCACTCCTTGAATCAATCACTATGGTCAGTCAGAAGAGGTCGAGACTGCCCACCTTTATTATTAAAGGTAACACCCTTGTAACAGGGTATCATAACAACACTGAAATCTCAGAAACGTAACAGAAGAGAATTTTCTTTCTTGATCAAGCAGGAGTTCAGAATGGATGTTCCTAATTGGCAGAGGGGATCCCTGCTCCATGCAGGCAGTCAGGGTCTGTGTATGTATCAGTACTTTACACCTATTGGAAAAGAAAAAGATTTTGAGCAGGGAAATGAAATGACATGGTCTGATGTCTTTGTTTTACAAATAAGGAAAAGGACATAAAGGGACAATGTACATCCACTACTATTTTGTCTCAAGGATCAGAGTTCTAGACCCAGAAAAGCAACTTGTTCACTGTGTGACCTCTCTTCATTTTATCTGAGAGTGTCCTCCCTCATTTGTAAAATGAAGACATCAGACCATGTCACTACTGTGCTCCAAATCTTTACTTTTTAAATATCTATACAGTGTAAGTATACAGTACTCAGTATTCCTTACAAAAATTAATTTATCTCTCCATAATATAAATAATTGAGACTCACTATGACATAGTGAGGGGGATGGAGGGAGTGAAAATGCTGTGGGAGTTTGATCCTAGCCTATCCGGATATCAAAAACGGAGATGATGCTATTCTCACGAGATAGAAATAATGTTCCCGACACCCACATCTTGACATATGGATGTGAATGGGTATGGTGTTGTGATGAGAGTGTGAGAAGTTATTGTAATTTTAAAGCTTATGTAATCTTGTGAAAGCCTTATTCTCTGAGTCAAGCTTGGATTAGGAAATGGTACCAATAAGATCTCCTAAAATTCTATCTGCCAAAAAAGTACCTTATTTATCTCATGACTCCAATGAACTATAATTACTGGTAAAAACAGGAAGGGCTCCTGTTGCTTGAAACATCTAGACTCTAAGCCAGTAGATTCTATTGCCTAGCATAGATTAAGCATCTAGGAAGGAGGGAGGGAGGGAGGAAAAGGAAGGAGGAGGGGGAAGAAAGGAGGAAAAGGTTGGTGAGTTGAAGGTTTTATAATGGTTGGAGAGGATTATTTCAGTGTTTACCACACATACACACACACACACTCCCACACATACTTGCACAGGTACCCACTAACCCTTTGCTATAATCATAAAACATTCCCTTGGGCCCACGGAAACTGCTTTTAGCAACCTTCCCCATCAACTGCTCTCAGAAACCTTCTCCATCAGGGATGAAAGGGGATTGTTGTAGGAAATAAAAGGCCCATTAAATATAATCTTGTCTGCCTGGGCCTATTTTTGCACAGATGACATTCCCATGTGTGTCTATTACGGAGACCAGTCAGGAGGGAAATATTTTGGTTTTGATAACCACCCCTGTAACACTTAAATATCAGTCAGAGGAGGTTTAATGCTGTAACGACTCCAAAATGTAAGTAACTTAACATAGAAACAGGCAAGTTCTCATACCACAGTCCAGTACGAGTTAACCACAGGGAAATGGGTCATTCAGTGACTCAAGCTCCTTCCATCTTGGGCTCCACAGTGCTCTAAGTCCTTGGAATCCTCTCAGTTCAGCTGTAAACTGGGGACAAAGAATGGAGAATCACTCACAGGAGGTGGGCCAAGCCTAGATTTGCCTAGAATCTGCCCACAGTCCATTGGCCAGAACTCAGTCCTACGGCCCCACTTACCTGCATGGAAGGCTGGGGATGTAGTCTAGCTATGCTCTGGGGGAAACGGAAAATGGTTTCATGAACAACTAGTCAGTCTCTGACACAAAGTACACATGATTTTACCACTAATTCCAGATTTGTGCTACATTTCTGTGACTTCCAATGCCAACAATTTTTTTTTATAACCTTGACACTGGCTATAGTCACCCAGGGAGGATTTCACTAACTGGAAACATTCATGGAGCAGTAGCATTTGTACTTAAAGGTCATGTAACATTTGCTTTGGGATGGTCATTATGGGGACACATACATACCAACTATTGAGAGAATGGTACTCAGGGAAATGTGATTGGGAAAGAAGTGAAAAATGAGGAGACTTCAGGAGAGAAAGAGGCAAGCAGGAAGCTGAGGGGACGATGAATACAGAGAGTAGCCGTCCCCGGGAGCTACTTCAGTTTCTGCTATTGTTGAGCTATGTTTGCTCAGCCTTCCCTGGATTTCCATGCGCTGTCACAGGATCTTTACCTCAAACTACACTTTCACTTGAGCTAGTCCAAGAGGATTTTTTTTTTCTTTGTAACTCAAAGGTTTCTCTGAAGAGGCCTTACAAATAAATGGACTTGACTCTGTATCATAGGAGGACAATTAGATTCACCCCCAGGTGGAAATATCAGGAAGGAGTCATGTAGGCTTTGTGAAATATGAAATAAACAGTCTTCTAGTATCTCCATAGGGGCTCATAGATGCTACCAGGCCCTCCCTTCAGAGGGAACAGACATGCTGGTTAGAAATGTGGGCTGAAAAAGAGAAGGGCTCCCCTCTACTGATTGACCAGGGACTGGAGGCAGAAGCTCCCTGGCTTTTGTGCTTCCAGTACCCACAGAGAAATGAAAATCTTATTTTCCAAAGTCAGAACAGGGCCAGAGAGCAGGAGGGAGACTGTTCAGTGATATTTAAAACTTTATATAATAAGAATCCTACTGTATTTTCCTTTCGCTTCTAAATTGAAATCTATGAGGTGAGGCAGCTGCCTATCTGCCCTGTCTTGGGCAGGCTGCAGGGCTCTCAGCAAAAGAGCTCAACTCCCTGAACATCCCCTGCAAAAAAATTCCTTCTCCACTTACGGTCTGAGTGATTTGTCTTGGCATTTGCCCAAAGTGGTGATATTACTAGTTCTAAATGGGCTCTTGACGCACAAAGAGCTCTGCCTGAACAGATCACCCCATGTCCACAGAGGCCAGGGATAAGGAAGTGCACCATTCAGGGACAATATTCTCCTCTAGTAGTCTGGGGTACACTCCAGTGCACACAGAAAGCGGCAATAAGCACCCCAAAATCATATGCTAAAAAGACTTCTGTGGGCCTCAGACAATGTGGGAAGGATGATGAAGTAATTCAGTCATTCTTTTATTCGCTCTTCATTCAACTAATAGTTATTAAGTGTCTACTACATGCCTCCAGTTATTATAAAAGTTCTACTAACAATATATGCACCAAGAATCACTTATAGACTGAATAATATGTTCACTTTCATATTTATGAATGACTATTTTTAAAGTAGGTAATTAGGGGAGAAAAGAGGCCATTCCTTTGCTGTCTTCTCATCTCCTTTCCATTCCATTCTCCTTCTCTGAATATGATCACCATTCCTTGGGTGATGTCACCTAATTTCATGGTTTTCAAAGCCATCAGTTTCAGATGCTTCCAACATTTATATCTCTAGCTCAGATCTCCCCAATGAACTTGAGCCTAGAATGTTCCACTCCCTGACTGACATCTACATGCTTATGTCTCCAGGCTACATAAGCCCAAAACTAAGCTGCTGATCACCTTCCACCAAGCATGTTCCTTCCATGGTCTTCCCTATTTGACGAATGGTATCCCCATCCTTCAAAGTGGTCATCCAAAAAGCTTCAGACGTCCTTATCACTTCTGCCTTAGGTTACCACAGGTAACCAATCATCAAATTCTTCCAGCATTACATTCGAACTACATAGAGACTCCAACTACTTCTTACCCCTCTCACCACCAAACATCCCTGGACCAAGGCACCTTCAATTCTCGCATGGATTATTCTGTGTCCCACCTTAGCTCCCCCATTCTGTCCTTGGCTTCTTAGCATCTATTCTCAAGACAGCAACCAGAGAGATCCTTTAGAAATATAAGTCAGTTCAGCTCACTCCTCTGTTCCAAACCTTCCAATGGCTTCCTATTTCATTCACAGCTTTGGTGTCCCCAGCTGTACATAACAGATACAAACAGTACACATACTAGAGATACCAATAAGACCGTAATTCCTCCAATGACCCTTAAGGTTCTTAATACTATGAATTACAGCAGTCACACTCCACCCCACTCCTATTCATTTGCTTTAATACAGCCATATTGGTCTCTGCTCTTCCTTGAAACAGCTAAGCAGACTTCTACTTCAAGGCCTTTGCACTTGATGTTTCCTCTTCCAGGAATGCTGTTCTCTAAAGTATCAGTATGGCTCATTTCCTCACTTCCTTCTGTCAGTGTATATATATACATGTATATACATACATATATGTGTATATATATATATATATATATATATACATATAAACATTTTATATGAAATAACTACTCTCCCCCAAGACTCCTTACTCCATTACCATGCTTTATTTTTCCCTTTGCTGTATTTTTTCCTTATATTTTCACCATATTACATACCAAAGTGCTCTCGTTTATTTCTCTCCATAAAAGCATAAACTTTGTTTCATTCGCTGGTGTGTTCCTAACACCTAGAACAGCCCTTGACACATAGTAATTCCTCAATAAGGGAAATGCATGCACCACTTGATGCATGAATAAACTGTCTTAAAAGCTGGTAACATACAGCCACTATGGAGAACAGTATGGAGGTTCCTTTAAAAACTAAAAATAGAACTACCATACGACCCAGCAAATCCACTACTGGGCATATACCCTGAGAAAACCATAATTCAAAAAGAGTCATGTACCACAATGTTCACTGCAGCTCTATTTACAATAGCCAGGACGTGGAAGCAACCTAAGTGTCCATTGACAGATGAATGGATAAAGAAGATGTGGCACATATATACAATGGAATATTACTCAGCCACAAAAAGAAACGAAATTGAGTTATTTGTGGTGAGGTGGATGGACCTAGAGTCTGTCATACAGAGTGAAGTAAGTCAGAAAGAGAAAAACAAATATCGTATGCTAACACATATGTATGGAATCTAAAAAAAAAAAAAAAAAGGTTCTAAAGAACCTAGGGGCAGGACAGGAATACAGACACAGACGTAGAGAATGGACTTGAGGACATGGGGAGGGGGAAGGGTAAGCTGGGATGAAGTGAGAGAGTGGCATGGACATATATACACTACCAAATGTAAAACAGATAGCTAGTGGGAAGCACCCGCATAGCACAGGGAGATCAGCTCGGTGCTTTGCGACCACCTAGAGGGCTGGGATAGGCAGGGTGGGAGGGAGATGTAAGAAGAGGGAGGGGATATGGGGATATATGTATACGTATAGCTGATTCACTTTGTTATAAAGCAGAAACTAACACAGCATGGTAAAGCAATTATACTCCAATAAAGATGTTAAAAAAAAGAGCTGGTGACAGTATCTCTCTTAGAAAGAGAAATGACTTTGCTAGCAAAATGATATAAGTCTTTGGGATAGAAGGTGAAGTCTTGGGGACATGGGTATAAGCAAGAGCCAAGGGAACAAAGAAGAAAACCATGAGATAAGAGGAATTTGTTTTTTCTTCTTGAGAGAAATGGAGAGGCAAAAGAAGGGACAGATAAGTGGGCGGGGGGGAGGAGGGTATGGAAATGGTGTGAATACGAGGACCAAGTGAGGTAAAGCGGCCAGCGGAAAAAACCCTATAACGTGAAAAACAAAACCTATTATAAACAGAGGTATCCAATGTTCAGTTCGAAGTTGTTTTGATAAACTTCTCATGTCTCCTCAACGCATCAATCTTGTTAAACTTGTACATTACCTTATGTGAGTCTTACCTAGGCAGGGCAACAACTCTAAGTACAGAGCTCTTCCACCTAGGCAGATTGAGGGAACCAGGCAGGAGGGGCAGGAAGTACAATCAAAAGACCAGAATCTGCGTTCTGGTGCCAGCACTTCTTAACTGTAAATCTCTGGGCATGTCTCCAAGCTTTGGTTTTCCTGACTATACATAACAGATACAAAGAGCTACACATACGTGAGATACAAATACAGTCATATCACTTCTATGAGCTTTATTACCAATAAAGCCAGTGTCTCCCTCTTGAAGCTCCTTATTCCCATGAATTATTCAAGAAATTCAAGGGCTTTAGAGACCCATAAAAAGGTTTTTTCTTACCCAGGGAAATAGAAAATCGAGTCTGATTAGCCAACAGGCCTGCTCTAGTTTATTTGCTGGGGCTGGTTCTTTACCAAAGTTGTGTGGATCTACTGCTGTGATATTTCACGGCTCCAGATGCCAGCACAGCCTGCAGTCATTCTTCGAAAGAAGTGCGTCTCAGTCCCTTTAAAGTCAGGCTCAACCAACAAAGCCCCAAAGTTGGACTTCTGCCAGTTATAGATCTAACGACCAACACTTGTAGTTCCTGCGTACAGCCACTTTCCAGGGAACTATCCGGCCCCAGGAGTACTGGATCACTCTTGTTTGTTTATCCTCTGCCTCTCAGATCCAAAACCACCTATCCACCTTCTTTCCTGACCAGGGGAACAGGCTGCTTTTCTTTTGATGCCCTCAAAACTAACAAGGTCTGATTACAGCCTCTGCCTTCAGAATATGGGGCTGCTTGTCTACCCTTGTAAGAGTGGCTACCCAGGGATTTGAGACATGCACACCCCACCATTCTAAGTAGAACTAACCTCTGTGGCTTTAAACACATTAATCCTTCTAAAAGGATGCTCCCTACGTGATATTAAAGTGGTCACACCCATCCTACTGAATGAGGGGGATCTGCATGTGTTGATTCCAAGGTGATTTCCTGGCAGCCAGAAAGAAGAAAAAATTTCTTGGGGGCCACAACACTGTATGTCCACCTTTGCTATTGGAGGGACTGTATGTGATAATGTCAAAGTGCCTCATTAATCATGGTGCACTATACTGACATTAGTTGTAGTCATAAACTTGGATGAAACATTTTAGCACACTGCAAAGAATATAACCCACAGGGTAAAGCAGACTAGGAAAAAGAACCCAACTCTGCCATTTCCTATATATGCAACTTTGTGCAAGTTACTTAACCTCTCTGAGCATTCATTTGTAAAATGGGAATTAATAATAATATTAATATGCTACATTGATAACATTGATAATTATCTCTTGGAGTTGCAAGGAATATCAATCAAAAAATTAAAGAGGCAAATTATCTGAATTAGATTCAGGCATAGCGTAGTAAGTGCTCAATAAATTGTAGCCATGATTATTATACTTATAGTTCTAAACTATACCTAATGTTCATTAAGTACATGATATAATGAAACACATGTATATGTATTAGTTCATTTAATGCTACCCGTGTGATAGTTATAACACTGCCCATACTGTAGATAACACAATTAAGGCTTAAAGAGAGTGGTATGTTGCCAGAACTGTACTACTAGAAGGCAGCAGAGGGAGTATTTGTAGCCAAGTGTCTAGGCCAGCTACATAACAAACCACTCCCATGCTCAGTGACTTACAACAGCATTTATGTTCAGGCTCAGGAATGCGCAGGTCAACTATGATTCAGCTGATAAGTTACCCTCAGCTGCAGATTGTTAGGTCGACTCCATTATCTTACTCTGGATCCCAGGCTGAAAGGAGAGTGGCTACCAGAAGCACGTCCTTCCTGTGATGGATAACCAAAGCACAAGGGGGCAGGCCAACCACACAAGCCTCACACATTTCAAGCCTCTGCTCCCATCACCCCTGCTAACATCCCAAAGCAGGTCACATGACTACACCCAACATCAGTGTAGAAGGGAAGTATAGAACTCCACAGTGCTGTATGAAGGAGGAATATTTTCAGAACAATAATTCAAACTATCCAATCAGGTCTCACCGACTCTAGAATCTGAGCTCTTATTCACTGTCCTACAATGCTTCTCTACTGTTCTGAGACAGTACCTCTCTAACCAAATAACCATTATTAAACCTCTCTCTCACTATTAACTGCATGGGTTCCTAGGTTGTTCCTTTCACTTACTGCCTATATTTGGCTCTTCCAAACAGCTGAGAGAGCCCAGCTGGAGGGTAAATGTAAAGTTGATAGCCCATCTTTCCATGTTCATAGCAGAAGTCAGACTGTGCAGCCCCAATAAGCAACCTGCTGGGTCTACAAATTCGCCATGCTTCGCTCTGTTAAAACTTTATTGGGCACAGTATGGTAACTCAATTAATAGTGAGAATGACACTGGCAAGTGTCACTGGAATTGCAACCAATTATTTTTTCCTTAATATCTTTTTAAATCACAAGCTGACCAAGCTCAACAGGAGCCCTGTCCTTCCACAGGGCATATTTAGTCTGTCTCTGCCTTCCCCATTAGCCTCCACTGCCAGCGTCCATCAACTACGTCACCAGTTATAAGCCTCTCTCTTCTCCCAACAGCAGTGCAGTTTCCCCCAAAAGGAGCTAACTGACAACACAAATCAGGCTGTTTGGCAGGATTTTGTGTTGTTGGTAGATTTTTGTTTTGTTTCCTATAAATCAAAACTTTGCTGATTTTATTCCTCCTTCTTACAGTGGTCCTGATCTAGAAAGCACAGACGAAAAGAAACCCTAAAGTCAATCTGAATTACCACCTAAAGAAATACATGAGGACAGATTCAAAACCACCAGCATCTGCCCTGAAAAACCCACAGGTACCTTGCCTTCCAAGGAGTCCTGGACCCCAGCTGTCCCATTGGACTTGACCTCTTCAGCCCAGAATTTGGAATTTGTCTGGCTCACAGTAGCCAACTGGGCTGCACATCCTCATGGCTAAAGGTCAACGGATGACTCATTTTATGCATAAGCAATTGGCTTGCCTATCTATAACTTAAAAGAAAAGTCTACTATACACGATGTTCAATCCAGAAAAGTCCCACGACTGGGTGTTGTTCCAAGCCTTTTAAGCTGAAGTCCAGATGGCCAGGGGATGACCCTCTATATTAAATACGTATTTGTCAAGGTTGAGGAAGTCCATGTCATCTGAAAAGAGAAGATATATGTACCTAGAGTTTATCATAGAGAGAAACTTTTCATCTTGTCTCTTGGGATTTGATTCTGAACATTATTGATTGAAGAATACACACCTGGGGACTTCCCTGGTGGCGGAGTGGTTAAGAATCCACCTGCCAGGGCAGGGGACACGGGTTCGAGCCCTGGTCTGGGAAGATCCCACATGCCGCGGAGCAACTAAGCCCGTGAGCCACAACTACTGAGCCTGCGCTCTAGAGCCCGCGAGCCACAACTACTGAGCCCGCGAGGCACAACTACTGAAGCCACCGCGCCCAGAGCCCGTGCTCCGCAACAAGAGAAGCCACCGCAATGAGAAGCCCGTGCACCGCAACAAAAAGTAGCCCCCGCTCGCAGCAACTGGAGAAAGCCCGCGCGCAGCAACGAAGACCCAACGCAGCCACAAAAAAAATAGACACCTGACTGGATGTTGGTATATCTGTTGAAATACTGCAGAATCTCCCACCCCTGATCCTGGTATTCCTTGTCCCCACTGAACAGTACAGACAGAACAGACTCTCCACTGTCTCTAGTCAAAGCAGACTGACATTGTCTTCAGGCCAGATCCCCATATCCTTATGGCTCACTTTGGGGTTAACGCTGAAGTACAAAATTTCTGGACTCACCCCACTCCTAAACTGATGATACATCTAGTAACAGGTCACCATAAAGGCTTCAGCTAGCTCCATGTGGTCAGCGGTCAGACCACAGCTTACACCCGGAGCCAGGGTTCCCAAGCAAAAAACACATTCAATGCATCTTGACTCAGAACTTGCCATCCACAACTTTCCCACAAAACTCAGCTTGCTGGGCTCAGACTGCTGAAGCAGGTGCTCTTTTATTCCTCTACGGCTTCAACATAGTCTTGTAGCAACTGAATTTCTTTCTTTCTTCCTTGGATCCACTGCTTCAGCAGAGCTCTGGTTCCAAGAGTGAAGATCCACTGAAGGGAAGAAGCCACTGCTGGTATAAATGAATATGGGCACTAACACATCATTCTTCCCAGGCAGGGAATGTATATACTTTGTCACTTTCATCACTACCTCCTGAAATTTCTCATCTCCGGTGACACGAGAGAGTTCTCGGAACTCAAACTGAACGTTTGTCACTTCTGACACTATACTGACATCTATGGAGGCCTCACTAGCGGCAGTGTTTATGTTCATGGAAAGTAGTTTACACCCAGTCAGAAAGGCTACGAGGAAAATAATTAGATACCACAGGGGTAATTCCCCTTTCCCCACACAAGAGCGTCCTTTACCTGCTGCGGCTCTCCCCCGGCTGTGCCGCTGCCTCCGAGCAGATGACGTTTAGCTTCCGCTTCCCGTTTCCTGCCAAGGCCCTAGAAACACCGCCCCCAGCCCGCCCCGCGGAGCACTGCGCCTGCGCATGCGGCTCAGTTTGGCGAATTTTTACCCTGCGGGGTAGTTTAGTTACTTCCCCTGGGGGCATTGGGCAGGCTCTAGTCCTGTGGTTTATAGCGCTGGATGACACTTTCTGTTCGGAGAATGTCTTTACAGTGGGCTAATGAAAAAGAGGACCTTGCAGACAGCCAGTGACCGTCCTCTCTGTAGTGATGTGTTAACTAAGCCTCGAAAGAACTCAAGCAATGCTTCTCAGGTTTTTGCATACCTGAGAATTATCTGAGGGCTCATTAAATTTCAGCCCGCTTTTGTCCCTCTCCCCAGATATTCCGATTCAGTAGATGTAGGGGAGAGAGGAGACTGCATTTCTAACAGATTCCCAGGTTCTGCTGAGGCTGCTGGCTTACAGACCACACTTTGGGACGCACTGCTCTGATTCCTGGCAGCTGGGGAAGAAACCGGGCGAGGGAAGGGGGGAATGTCAAGACTTGGGACCAGGCAGTGTGCTAAATGCTTTATATGCATCATCTCCTTTAATTTATTCCTTCTAATACCTATGAGGTATGAACTATTGTTGCTCTCCTTTTGCATCTGAGGAAACAAGTTTATAGCATTTCAAGCACTTGACAAGCTTGTAGGTGACAGAGTTGGAATTTGAACCCAGATTGTTAGTTCCCAGGGCCCAGGCTTCTGTCCTATCTACTCTACTCTGTATACTTTTTACAAAAGCACCTCTGGCCCCGCAAGAACACTTGACCACTTTTCACTGAATAGACACTGTTTTAATTTTTTTTTTCCTAATCATCCTTCAAGGCACATCAGCCTTCCCTCTGGGAAGCCTTAACATTCCTGAGGTCAGTTAGTGGTATCCTGCTCTGAGTTCCCCTAGGGTTCCCAAATACTTCATACTTATGTTTCCCAGAGCTCTCACCCCATTTGACGATAGCCACATGTGAGTTTGCCTCTGCTATTGGGTTGAAGCAAGGCATAGAGGAAAGGACATGGGCTTTGAAGTTAGTTAGAACTGTTTCAAACTCCAGTTCTTCCTCTTCTTAGCTATATGAACTTGGGCAAATATTTTAACCTCTATGAGTTTAAAAAAAGGATAATGCGGGCTCCCCTGGTGGCACAGTGGTTGAGAGTCCGCCTGCCGATGCAGGGGACACGAGTTCGTGCCCCGGTCCGGGAAGATCCCACATGCCATGGAGCGGCTAGGCCTGTGAGCCATGGCTGCTGGTCCTGCGCGTCCGGACCCTGTGCTCCGCAACGGGACAGGCCACAACAGTGAGAGGCCCGCGTACCGCCAAAAAAAGAAAAAAAAAGAATAGGTACGGGACCTGCAACAGTGGGAGGGAGCTGTGAAGGAGGAAACTTTGCCACACACTAGGAAGCCCCTTCGCAGGCGAAGACTGCGGGTGGCGGAGGGGGTAGCTTCGGAGCCGCGGAGGAGAGCACAGCAACAGGGGTGCGGAGGACAAAGAGGAGAGATTCCCGCACAGAGGTTCAGGGCCGACCAGCACTCACCAGCCGGAGAGGCTTGTCTGCTCACCCGCCGGGGCGGGCGGGGCCTGGGAGCTGAGGCTCGGGCTTCGGAGGTCGGATCCCAGGGAGTGGACTGGGGTTGGCTGCATGAACACAGCCTGAAGGGGGTTAGTGCGCCACAGCTAGCGGGGAGGAAGTCCGGGAAAAGTCTGGAGCTGCCAAAAAGGCAAGAGACTTTTTCTTACCTTTTTGCTTTCTGGTGCTCGAGGAGAGGGGATTAACAGTGCTGCTTAAAGGAGCTCCAGAGACGGGCGCGAGCCGCGGCTAACAGCGCAGACCCCAGACACGGGCCTGAGACGCTAAGGCTGCTGCTGCCACCACCAAGAAGCCTGTGTGCGAGCACAGGTCACTCTCCATACCTCCCCTCCCGGGAGCCTGTTTAGCCCGCCACTGCCAGGGTCACGTGATCCAGGGACAACTTCCCCGGGAGAACGCACAGCACGCAGCAGGCTGGTGCAACGTCAAGCTGGCCTCTGCCGCCGCAGGCTCGCCCCGCACTCCATACTCCTTCCTCCCCGGGGCCTGAGTGAGTCAGAGCCCCCGAATCAGCGGCTCCTTTAACCCCGTCCTATCTGAGCGAAGCACAGACTCACTCAGGCGACCTACACACAGAGGCAGGGCCACATCCAAAGCTGAACCCCGGAAGCTGTGCGAACAAAGAAGAGAAAGGGAAATCTCTCCAGCAGCCTCAGGAACACCGGATTAAATCTCCACAATCAACTTGATGTACCCTGCATCTGTGGAATACCTGAATAGACAACGAATCATCCCAAATTGAGGAGGTGGACTTTGGGAGCAATGATATTTTTTTTTTTTTCTTTTCCACTTTTTGTCAGTATGTATGTGTATGCTTCTGTGTGTAATTTTCTCTGTATAGCTTTGCTTTTACCATTTTTTTTAAAATAAATTTATTTATTTTTGGCTGTGTTGGGTCTTCGTTTCTGTACGAGGGCTTTCTCTACTTGTAGCGAGAGGGGGCCACTCTTCATCGCGGTGCACGGGCCTCTCACTGTTGCGGCCTTCTCTTGTTGCGGAGCACAGGCTCCAGTCGTGCAGGCTCAGTAACTGTGGCGCACGGGCTTAGCTGCTCCGCGGCATGTGGGATCTTCCCAGACCACGGCTCGAACCCGTGTCCCCTGCATTGGCAGGCAGATTCTCAACCACTGCGCCACCAGGGAAGCCCGCTTTTACCGTTTGTCCTAGGGTTCTGTCTGCCCATTTTTTTTGTTGTTTTTTTTTTAGTATAGTTTTTAGCACTTCTTATCATTGGTGGATTTTTTTTCTGATTTGGTTGCTCTCTTCTTTCTTTTTTTGTTTCTTTTTTAAAAATTTTTCACAATTATTCTTTATTTTAATAACTTTTCAATTTTTTATTTTTCTTCCTTCCTTTCTTGTTTTCTCCCTTTTATTCTGAGCCGTGTGGATGACAGGATCTTGGTGCTCCGGCCGGGTGTCAGGCCTATGCCTCTGAGGTGGGAGAGCTGAGATCAGGACACTGGTCTACCAGAGACCTCCCAGCTCCACGTAATATCAAATGGTGAAAGCTCTCCCAGAGATCTCCATCTCAACGCTAAGACCCAGCTCCACTCAACGACCAGCAAGCTACACTGCTGGACACCCTATGACAAACAACTAGCAAGACAGGAACACAACCCCACTCACTAGCAGAAAGGCTGCCTAAAATCATAATAAGGTCACAGACACCCCAAAACAAACGAACGGAGGCAGAACTGCCCACCAGAAAGACAAGAGCCAGCCTTACCCACTAGAACACAGGCACTAGTTCCCTCCACAAGGAAGCCTACACAACCCACTGAACCAAACTTAGCCACGGGGGACAGACACGAAAAACAACAGGAACTCCGAACCTGCAGCCTGCAAAAAGGAGACCCCAAGCACAGTAAGTTAAGCAAAATGAAAAGACAGAGAAACACACAGCAGATGAAGGAGCAAGGTAAAAAAACCCACCAAAACAAACAAATGAAGAGGAAATAGGCAGTCTATCTGAAAAAGAACTCAGAGTAATGATAGTAAAGATGATCCAAAATCTTGGAAATAGAATGGAGAAAATATAAGAAACATTTAACAAAGAAATAGAGAAACTAAAGAGCAAACCAAAAATGATGAACAACACAATAAATGAAATTAAAACTTCTCTAGAAGGAATCAATAGCAGAATAACTGAGGCAGAAGAACAGATAAGTGACCTGGAAGATAAAATAGTGGAAATAACTACCACAGAGCAGAATAAAGGAAAAAGAAAGAAAAGAATTGAGGACAGTCTCAGAGATCTCTGAGACAACATTAAACTCAGCAACATTCTAATTATAGGGATCCCAGAAGAAGAAGAGAAAAAGAAAGGGACTGAGAAAATATTTGAAGAGATTATAGTTGAAAACTTCTCTAATATGGGAAAGGAAACAGTCAGTCAAGTCCAGGAAGTGCAGAGAGTCCCATACAGGATAAATCAAAGGCGAAACACACCAAGACACATATTAATCAAATTATCAAAAATTAAATACAAAGAAAAAATATTAAAAGCAGCAAGGGAAAAACAACAAATGACATACAAGGGAATCCCCATAAGGTTAACAGCTGCTCTTTCAGCAGAAACTCTGCAAGCCAGAAAGGAGTGGCAGGACATATTTAAAGTGATGAAGGAGAAAAACTACAATCAAGATTACGCTACCCAGCAAGGATATCATTCAGACTTGATGGGGAAATTAAAACCTTTACAGACAAGCAAAAGCTGAGAGAGTTCAGCACAACCAAACCAGCTTTACAACAAATGCTAAAGGAACTTCTCTAGGCAGCAAACACAAGAGAAGGAAAAGACCTACAATAACAAACCCAGAACAATTAAGAAAATGGTCATAGGGACATACATATCGATAACTACCTTAAATGTAAATGGATTAAATGCCCCAACCAAAAGACATAGACTGGCTGAATGGATACAAAAACTAGACCCATATATATGCTGTCTACAAGAGACCCACTTCAGACCTAGGGACACAGACTGAAAGTGAGGGGATAGAAACAGATATTCCAGGCAAATGGAAATCAAAAGAAAGCTGGAGTAGCAATTCTCATATCAGACAAAATAGACTTTAAAACAAAGACTATTACAAGAGACAAGGACACTATATAATGATCAAGGGATCAATCAGGAAGAAGAGATAACAATTGTAAATATTTATGCAGCAACATAGGAGCACCTGAATACATAAACAGCCATAAAAGGGGAAATTGACAGTAACACAATCATAGTAGGGGACTTTAACACATCACTTTCACCAATGGACAGATCATCCAAAATGAAACTAAGTAAGAAAACACAAGCTTTAAATGATACATTAAAAAAGATGGACTTAATTGATACTCATAGGACATTCCATCCAAAAGGAACAGAATACACTTTCTTCTCAAGTGTTCATGGAACATTCTCCAGGATAGATCATATCTTGGGTCATGAATCAAGCCTTGGTAAATTTAAGAAAATTGAAATTGAATCAAGTATCTTTTCTGACCACAACGCTATGAGACTAGATATCAATTACAGGAAAAATCTGTAAAAAATAAAAACACATGGATGCTAAACAATACACTACTTAATAACCAAGAGATCACTGAAAAAAATCAAAGAGGAAATCAAATAATACCTAGAAACAAATGACAATGAAAACATGACAACCCAAAACGTATGGGATGCAGCAAAAGCAGTTCTAAGAGGGAAGTTTATAGCAACACAATCCTAAGTCAAGAAACAAGAAACACCTCAAATAAACAACCTAACCTTACACCTAAAGCAATTAGAGAAGAAGAACAAAAAAACCCCAAAGGTACCAGAAGGAAAGAAATCATAAAGATCAGATCAGAAATAAATGAAAAACAAATGAAGGAAACAATAGCAAAGATCAATAAAACTAAAAGCTTGTTCTTTGAAAGGTAAACAAAATTGATAAACCATTAGCCTGACTCATCAAGAAAAAAAGGGAGAAGAATCAAATCAATAGAATTAGAAATGAAAAAGAAGTAACAGCTGACACTGCAGAAATACAAAGGATCACAAGAGATTAATACAAGCAGCCCTACACCAATAAAATGGACAACCTGGAAGAAATGGACAGATTCTTAGAAAAGCACAACCTTCCGAGACCAAACCAGGAAGAACTAGAAAATATAAGCAGACCAATCAGAAGTACTGAAATTGAGACTGTGATTAAAAATCTTCCAGCAAACAAAAGCCTAGGACCAGATGGCTTCACAGGCAAATTCTATCAAACATTTAGAGAAGAGCTAACACTTATCCTTCTCAAACTCTTCCAAAATATAGCAGAGGTAGGAACACTCCCAAACTCATCCTATGAAGCCACCATCACCCTGATACCAAACCAGAGAAAGATGTCACAAAGAAAGAAAACTACAGGCCAATATCACTGGTGAACATCGATGCAAAAATCCTCAACAAAGTACTAGGAAACAGAATCTAACAGCACATTAAAAGGATCATAAACCATGATCAAGTGGGGTTTATCCCAGGAATGCAAGGATTCTTCAATATACACAAATCAGTCAATGTGCTACATCATATTAATAAACTGAAGAATAAAAACCATATGGTCAACTCAATAGATGCAGAAAAAGCTTTCAACAAAATTCAACACCCATTTATGATAAAAACTCTCCAGAAAGTAGGCACAGAGGCCATATATGAGAAACCCACAGCCAACATCGTCCTCAATGGTGAAAAACTGAAACCATTTCCACTAAGATCAGGAAAAAGACAAGGTTGCCCACTCTCACCACTATTATTCAATATTGTTTTGGAAGTTTTAGGCACAGCAATCAGAGAAGAAAAAGAAATAAAAGAAATACAAATCCAAAAAGAAGAAGTAAAGCTGTCACTCTTTGCAGATGACAAGATACTATCCATAAGGAATCCTAAAGATGCTACCAGAAAACTGCTAGAGCTAATCAATGATTTTGGTAAAGTAGCAGGATACAAAATTAATGCACAGAAATCTCTTGCATTCCTATACAGTAATGATGGAAAATCTGAAAGAGCAATTAAGGAAACACTCCCACTTACCATTGCAACAAAGAGAAAAAAGTACCAAGGAATAAACCTACCTAAGGAGACAGAAGTCCTGTATGCAGAAAATTATAAGACACTGATGAAAGAAATTAAAGATGATACAAACAGATGGAGAGATATACCATGTCCTTGGATTGGAAGAATCAACACTGTGAAAATAACTATACTACCCAAAGCAATCTACAGATTCAGTGCAATCCCTATCAAACTACCACTGGCATTTTTCACAGAACTAGAACAAAAAATTTTACAATATGTATGGAAACACAAAAGACCCCAAAGCAATCTTGGGAAAGGAAAACGGAGCTGGAGGAATCAGGCTCCCAGACTTCAGACTATACTACAAAGCTACAATAATCAAGACAGTATGGTACTGGCACAAAAACAGAACTATAGATCCATGGAACAGGATAGAAAGCCCAGAGATAAACCCACACACATATGGTCACCTTATTTTTGAAAAAGGAGGCAGGAATATACTATGGAAAAAAGACAGCCTCTTCAGTAAGTGGTCCTGCGAAAACTGGACAGCCACATGTAAAAGAATGAAATTAGAACACTCCCTAACACCATATACAAAGATAAACTCAAAATAGATTAAAGACCTAAATATAAGGCCAGACACCATAAAACTCATAGAGGAAAACATAGGCAGAAAGCTCTATGATATAAACCACAGCAAGATCCTTTTTGACCCACCTCCTAGAGAAATGGAAATAAAAACAAAAATAGACAAATGGGACCTAATGAAACTTAAAACCTTTTGCACAGCAAAGGAAACCATAAAAAAGACGAAAAGACAACCCTCAGCATGGGAGAAAATATAAGCAAATGAAGCAACTGACAAAGGATTAATCTCCAAAATATACAAGCAGCTCATGCAGCTCAGTATCAAAAAAACAAACAATCCAATCCAAAAATGGGCAGAAGACCTAAATAGACATTTCTCCAAAGAAGATATACAGATTGCCAACAAACACATGAAAGGATGCTTAACATCACTAATCATTAGAGAAATGCAAATCAAAACTACAATGAGGTATCACCTCACACCAGTCAGAATGCCCATCATCAAAAAATCTACAAACAGTAAATGCTGGAGAGGGTATGGAGAAAAGGGAACCCTCTTGCACTGTTGGTGGGAATGTAAATCGATACAGCCACTATAGAGAACAGTATGGAGGTTCCTTAAAAAACTAAAAATAGAACTACCATACGACCCAGCAATCCCATTACTGGGCACATACCCTGAGGAAACCATAATTCAAAAAGAGTCATGTACCACAATGTTCATTGCAGCTCTATTTACAATAGCCAGGATATGGAAGCAACCTAAGTGTCCATCAACATATGAATGGATAAAGAAGATGTGGCACATATATACAATGGAATATTACTCAGCCATAGAAAGGAACGAAATTGAGTTATTTGTAGTGAGGTGGATGGACCTGGAGTCTTTCATACAGAGTGAAGTAAGTCAGAAAGAGAAAAACAAATACTGTATGCTAACACATATATATGGAATCTAAAAGAAAAAAAATGGTTATGAAGAACCTAGGGGCAGGATGGGAATAAAGACACAGACCTAGTAGAGAATGGACTTGAGGACACGGGGAGGGGGAAGGGTAAGCTGGGACGAAGTTAGAGAGTGGCATGGACGTATATACTCTACCAAATGTAAAATAGATAGCTAGGTGGAACCAGCTGCATAGCACAGGGAGATAAGCTCAGTGTTTTGTGACCACCTAGAGGGGTGGGTTATGGAGGGTGGGAGGGAGGGAGATGCAAGAGGGAAGGGATATGGGGATATATGTATATGTATAGCTGATTCACTTTGTTATAAAGCAGAAACTAACACAGCACGGTGAAGCAATTATACTCCAATAAAGATGTTAAAAAAGAAAAATACCTCTGGTTGGTGTGTATACCTCCTGGAAGGAGGCAACAAAAGGATTAGTGGTTGTGTGGTGCCTGGTTTCCCTACCCTGGTTTTCTCCTCTCCCCACTCCTTAATCTCTTTACTCAGGTTCTGCTGTAAAAGCTAGTGATAGCTTCCCTTTTTTGCAACTTTTATATTTTTTCAAATCTAATATTTTCATACTTATGTTAAATTTTCTTTCCATCTGTGCGAATAATTTTGCTTCAGCTGATAAAGGTTATCCAGTTTTGTGTCATCTCTCACTTGGGGAAGTTGTTCTACTTTGGTGTCTGGTTATTTCGGCTGGTGATCTTGTGTTCTCCTAGGGGTATCAGCCAGCTCATCTGGCCATGCATATTGAAAAAGGTCCAAAAGCCAGGCCCTATCTTTGTCACTACAAAGATTAAGGATGGGGAGGTTATGAGTCACAGGGTAGAGAACCCCAGTACTAGAAGCACCACTCTTGACTGCTGCCACCTCACCAGAGAACTCTAGCCAGACTTTCCCCTTTAAATCCTTAGTTAGGGATGAAGGAGATTAAAACAAGTTCTCCCCTCCCCACACGCCAAAATGTGCCACTTTAACAAGTGGATTACTTTAAGCTGAAGTCTATGAAAGCCCAAAAGACTCTGCAAGAGATATTTACCTTTCCTTTAATTGCCTAAAGGAATTCAGATAGAGGGCCTTGTCTGGGAAGAGAACCATCTCCAGAAATAACCACGAGGAACATGGGCCAGGTGTTGTAAGGTGGGGAGCTCTGCAGGGCCTAAGGATCAAAGTCTCTGTGTCCCATTGTCTCTGCATGGAACAGCAAACATTTGTTTACCAAACCTTTGCTCTTTCCAACTTCCTGTGAATTGTCTTCCTCTCCTTTGCAGTCTCAGACCCCTATCCCCTTTTCCTTAGCTCAGAAGGGCATATAAGCCTCAATTGTCTGACTGCCTAGGGATCCCATATTCTTATGGGACCCCATATGTATGTAACTAATTTTTCCCCTGTTAATCTATCCTACGTTAATTTGACTATTAGACCAGCCAAAGAACCAAGAAAGGTAAAAGTTTTTCCTCCCCTACAGGGAGAAGCAACACAGGGAGAAAGCATATCCTCTCTTGCTATAGAGTAGCCCCCAGGGTGGGGGGAATGGAAGAGCAAGTTCCCAAGATCAGTCAGTCCACACCTATTCCCACCAATTCTTCACCACAGCAGGACAGACACTAGCACTAGTAGCCTAGCACTGGAAGAATTAGACATTGATTTGTCTTAAGGCGGAGGTCGGGGGTGGGGTGTGGGGAGCTGAACCCCAAAGATTTTCTCCAGCCTCTGGCTTCCCTACGTCTCGAGATAGCCACCCACCTCTTAGGCTCACCACTCAAGATAGTCCTCAGTTCCCCAGGGCTTCTCACGCTTTGTTTTGTTTGTTCCTAGATTCCACTATCCTGGATAATTACCAGCTATAGATTCTCTAAGGTTGATTTTGGAGTTCGTTGCCGGAAGCCCATGCTGGTTTGCTTATTTTTAGGACCTGGAAGCCCATCTCCTCAGTGGGTTTCTTGTAACAGACGTTTTGGCCAGCTTTCAGGTATGATTAGTCAACATGCAAATTGTGTTTGAGAAGCAATTTAGCCATATGAACCAAAGCCTTCAGATGTGCTTAGCAATTCCACTTTTTAGAAATGTATCCTGAGGAGATAAGCTGATATGTATGCAAAAGTGTATAAGGTCATCTACTGCGGTGTTATTGCTAACAGGAACAATTTGGAAACAACTGAGTATTCGTCAACAGGGGATTGGGTAAATAAAATCTGGTATACAAATGCAACATGATGCTGTTCAGTCATAAAAATAATGATACAGACCTATATTTATGGGTGTAAAAGATATACTCAGACACTGTTAAATGGCATTTAGAATATGATTCCATTTATGTAAAATGAAAGAGAAAAAGGGAGTAAGAGGTCTGGACCACATACAGCAAACTGCTACCAATAATTATCTCTGGGCTTGGAATTTAGGATTATATTTGCTTTCTTCACTATGATTTTCTATATTGTTTGATAGGCAAACATTTATCTTTATAATCTCTATGATTGGAAAGAAGTATGTCTATTTTTATCTTTGAAAATTAAAAACGCTAAATATCCCCCAAACATGAAGCCACAGACTAGACTTCCCTGATGACTTTAGCCCCATTCATATAGTGGCGGGGGCTTCAGAATAACATGCTGCAGGCCTTCAGCAATAATTTGCGGTTTTATAACTTTTAAGCTCCTGTAACCCAGGGGCACAATAAAATAGGAAGGCTAATTCAGTGGAGCTGAAGAAACACCCATTATCTGGGGAAAGGGTTTCCCCAGAGCTTAGTCACTTGGAACCCAGTGTGGGGCCACCGGGGCAAAGACAGCAAATGCAAGCTGATGAAATATTCGTGGTCTTGACTGCTTGGAGGGGTTCACTGAAGCATTGTTTATGCTGCTATTTCCTGCAAGTCTGAGGTGACCAATCAGCTTATAATAGGTTGGGGGAAAGGGGTAGCAGTGAACATAAACATTGTCAGAATACGGTGATGAAAGCGGCTCAGGGATATCGGCTCGGTGCTTTGTGACCGCCTGGAGGGGTGGGATAGGGAGGGTGGGAGGGAGGGAGACGCAAGAGGGAAGAGATATGGGAACATATGTATAACTGATTCACTTTGTTATAAAGCAGAAACTAACACACCATTGTAAAGCAATTATACCCCAATAAAGATGTTTAAAAAAAAAGAAAAAAAAGAAAAGAATGAGTCAGATACCTTGCTGATGCTCCCTGGCCTTCCGACCTTGAGATTCTTGTCTTAGAATCTGGAAACTTAATTCAAATGAGCTAATGGGCTCCCCTGGAGCAAAATAGCTTTTGGTCTTGGTGAGAAATGAAGGAACAGCTAGTTTCCTGAGGCATCAGAAAAGGATCAACACTTGGGCCAAATACAATGGTTGAAGCTTCCTGGATGAGAGGAAAATGACTCTAGGTCAGCAAGATCGGGGTATGCTTAGTGTTTATTATTAATATTAAAATATATTTATTAGTTATTTCAAGAAATCAGGTTTTTCCCACTATTTAAAGAAGAGATACTGAGAATGAGACCAAGTTTTCTCACAGTTTACCTCCACCTACTATATAAGGAGGTACAAAAAAGCAGGCACAGCTTGGCAGGTGGACTAAATGACCCAAGAAAAAAACATTAATGCTGATGATTTCAGTGTCAATTTAGTGACTCTAAACTAAAAGGGAACTTATCTACTCTGTACCATGTACTATGCTGGGCACATTATATGCATAATCTCATTATTTCTCACAAAACTGAATATCTTTAAGATAGGAAAATTATCCCCAAATTGCAGATAAGGAAAAATGAGGATCAAAAGTAATTATCTTGACTCAGATTCAAAGCCAGTTAAGAGGTTCATACCCAGATTCAAGATTCAGCTCTGTTTGGCTTCAGGAACAGAATAAATGCTCTTTACACCCACTCACCACTTTGGCTCCCAAACTCCTCTCATGGCCTAAATAGCTGCAAATCAAATGTATTGTAGTGTAACCTCCACAGTGAGTGTTAAGCTTGAGTCTCTGATAACATGGCTAGGTTGGTTTGGTAGGAACACCAAGGCTTCTACCATGGTCTGAAAACTTGTTTTTTGATCCAGTATCCAGTCCTCTTTCCCTCTTCCTGATTACACCTCCAAGTAGCCCATGTACTTGAGGAAAGGCTGACTCCATCCCACAGCTCCAGGGCTTAACCCTAAACTACTCAAGCCAATCAGCACATTCCATCATCCTGGCCAGAATGCCTGGATGAGGGAGGAGGGCATGTGATCCAAACAAGTCTATGAAGGTGAATTTCAGGATTCTTGCTTGGAATGCTGGTGGGACCTGGTGTGCAGATGCAAAGGCTGGAACTGCTGTAGCCTTTTTACTATCAAGTGGCAGGCCCAGTGTGGGATGAAGCTGACATAGTAAAAGGCAGAATGAAGAAAAAGAAAAAAAAGGAAAGAATGAAACTGGGTCCTCAATAACAGCACTAAATTGCTAGATCAGCCAAACTTGTGTCTGGATTTTCCTACTATGTGAGTCAGTAAATCATTATCTAAGACAGTGTGAGTTTTGATATTGTTTCCCAACAGATACAGAATATGGTACCAGAAGTGGAGTTATGGAAGTAATAAACCTGTAAGTGTGGAATTGGCTGGATAGAGACAGTAAAGAGAAGGCGAGTGAGAACCCATTGATCTCAAACTGGGAATTTGGTGCCTTTGTTCCTTGATTGTGAAACAACTGGTTATACTATAGCCTATTAATAAAATGATCATATAGTTTATTATCCAAACTAGAACATATCTGAGAATGAAACAGAGGTGCCATTAATAACTATGTCAAATAATCCTTCACTCTTCAGATTTCAACCCACTTTTTTTTCTTAACCTTGGAGCCCAGCAGTGCATTTACAGTATGTATTTGTTGTAATTTATCCAGGATCTGGCATATTTTCACTTCCCCCTCAGAGTGTGCAGCATGTCTTTATAGTGGAAATAGAAGTTCATACGAGTTCATCAAGGCTGGACTGAAGTCACATGTGAGGAAGAAGCAAGCCAGGAGAATAGAAAATAGGCAACAGCCAAGGAGGTTGATTTTATCACAAAGGTGATGGGAAACCATTATAGGAGTTTAAGAAAAGTAGTGTCCTACTGAAACTGTGTAACTCAGATTGGGACTTGAACCCACCGTCTTCTAATTATTAGATCACACACCTGGTCTCAGGACTTAATGAAACTCAGGTTCTTGATGTCTCATTGCAGAAAAAATTCAGTGAGAGACAAAGTGATAGGTAAGAAGTGGATTTCTTTAGAGAGAAACACACTCCACAGACAGAGTGTGGGCCATCTCAGAAGGTGAGAGGCCCCAGAATATGGGGGTGGTTAGTTTTTATGGGTTGGGTAATTTCATAGGCTAACGAGAAGGAGGAGTATTCCAACTGTTTTGGAGAAGGGGCGGAGATTTCCAGGAATTGGGCCACAGCCTACTTTTTGATCTTCGATGGTCAGCCTCAGAACTGTCATGGCACTGGTGGGTGTGTCACTTAGCTTATGCTAATGTGTTACAATGAGCGTATAATGAGGCTCAAGGTCCACTGGAAGGCAAATCTTCCGCCATCTTGGATCTAGTTGGTTCTAATCGATTTTTGTCATGTCCTATGGCTATGTCATTCTTTTAAAGGTTGTGTTGTGCCCCCTTCCCTCCTGTTTCACTATCAATCTCCCATTTTAAAAAAAGTCAGTATTGTGCAATGAGGAAGACAGATAAGAAGAGAGGAAGCCACATGCAGACTACCGCTCTAAGAATAATGAGCATTTTTAACACTGACAGTGGCAAGGTGGAAAGGAGGGGACAAATTTGAGAGATTGAGAAGCAAAAGGGGAGCAAAACGATTTACCTGAAGCCAATTCTCATAATGATACATTCGCCTAAAATCTAAATAACAAAACAGCATTTCAAAACTGATATGACGGTTTCAGCCCGTTTTGAGAGCGATCATTCTTTTAGGTTTCTTTTTTTTCTTCTGCAATGTTCAAGGAAATTTCCTCAATTTATCTGAGGGCATTTCCACATTTAGATCATATGGCTCCTAACTGTTTAAAGGATACAATGAATTTTATATACAAAACATTGAGTATAGTCCCTTTCGTCTATTCATTCGTTCAGCTGTCTTTTCCAGTTATGCCTACCACTGAGCTTTTCAAGGATTTTTGTCCAATTAGTCTAAGGGCACATCTGTCTAAGTTTCATTTTTCTAATGTGTTTATCACGTTTGTAGAATTCCACATGACTCTCCTAATTTATCCATTTTGAGGATTCTTGCCTCTTTCTTGTTGGACTCTGTGTATGTGTTTTGCATTTTCTGAGTACTCGATTTATTAAGCAAATTAGATCTTTTCTAATATTTTCCCATGTTTCGCTAAAAATGACATTTTATACAGTAGAAATTAAAAGATGTAATGGATATAGAGAAAGTCTCTTTAGCTCCACAGAATTTCACTTTATACAAAATAATACTGGATCACACAACCCTAAAAACAAAATCCACCATAATATCACATGTTATTAGAAACGGCATGCTGGTAATCAGAAGCATTTTTATGGTATAAGTTCAAGGTAGCTTGGATAGTTTAATGAGTCCAGGACTTGAAGTCAGACTTGAACTTGAATACTGGCCATGACACTTCTAAGCCATGTGACCATGGCCAAGTTATTTGGCTTTTCCAGGCCCTAATATCCTTCATAGTACTAAGATTTATTTCATAGGACTGTTGTAAAAATAAAATAAAATAAAATAATAAAATAAAAATTAAATAAATTTAAAATGATAATAAAATAAAATAAAGGACTCAATGCATACATGCATGGGAAGTACTTTTAAAATAGTAGCTATTGTCATAGATTTTATACCAGGTTCCTCTGCCTTCAGTGAATTGGATAGAAACCCAGTGGTAGGACAGCAATTTTCTTATCTGGAAAATGGGATAAGAGTATTACCTCTTTTGTAGGGCTATAGTGAGAATTAAATGACATAATGTATGTAAACATATGGAATTGTGACTGATACATACTACGCACTCATTATATTTAGTCATTATCATGATTATTACTACTTTTTACTCTGATTAAATGTAAATCAAGTAATACTTTTATTCAAATACTCACCACGAGTTGAGTTCTCAGTATCTTACATCTCAAGAACTAAAACCAGCACTGAATAAGCCCCAAACTTGGCTTTACCTAAAACTGTAAGGAGATGGCTATATACAGTGTTGAAAGGACCTCTTATCAACTTCAAATGTATCTCTTGTAACATCTCAGAATCTGTTACCTACAGAAACAGGACACTGTAAGTGGGAAGTTGATAACCAGTACCTGAGTGCCAAGATTAGAGTTTGCATGACACCACTGAAACTTCCCTTTTCAACTTTGGCCAGACAAAAGAAGAGATTTTAGGGGCCAGAGTGTCCAGCAACCCAGTTAGTAGACTCAGACTGTGGAATTGCAACTTCTTATAATGTTGATACTTTATTGACACCTTGAAATAGATCATGGAAACAATTGCACACACAAATGCACCTAGCATTATGGGCATCCTGGAGGTGAGATCTCCTAGAACCCAGCAGATCAGTTCACCAAGTGGGGGGTGGGGGGAGAGAAACTTTATAAAACTTTGCTTGAGATCCAGAATAGGTACAGGTCACTCATAACTGCAGCCTTTTAAAATGATGTGTTGATAGAGGGTTGTATTAGTTAGGATTCAGTTGCTGTTGACACCCAAAATTTATTTATCTCTCATTTAATAATCTGAATTTACATAAGCAGTCCATTGCAGTTGTCAGTGTCAGAGACCCAAGTGCTTTCTGTGTTTTTGCTCCACATTCCCTACAATATTACTGTCATCTTTAATTCCAGGATGGCACACCATGATGGTCTCACTCCAGCAGAAGAGTTAGAGGAGAAGAAGGTCACACTTCTTTCCTTTAGAGGCATGACCCAGAATTTATATATGTCACTTCCACTCATATCCCATCAGCCAGAACTTAGCCACATGCACACTTACCTGCAAAGGAGGCTGGGAAATGTTATCTTTGTTTTGGGTGGCAAAGTGCCCAGCTAAAGCTTGGAGTTGTGTTAATATGGAAATTAAATGAGAAAACATAATAAGAAACAACTAGCAAACTCTATTTAAAAGGCAATTTAGATTGGTAGTTGAGGATACAGGCCTTGGAGGCTGAGAGCCTGGGTATGAGTCATGGAATAGCAATTAAGTACGTGGATTAGCTCTCAATTCCCTGGGTGACCTTGGCAAAGACATTCATCTCACTAAGCTGCAGTTTCCTCATAATATAGTGCCTATTTCATCAGATTATTGAAGGAATTAAAACCACTAATCCAAGTAAATTTCTCAGCGTAATTCTTGGCACTTAGTAAGTACTCAATAATGTAAACTATTATTATCAGTAATTAGAAACATCATTTCCTCATTACGGCATTCTTTTAGGAAGGACAGAGGGCAAGGACTGTGTCTTGGATTTTCTCTTGCAGAAGGGGTGAGTATATTTTGCATGCAGGATCTGTAGGGACAGGAAAAGATGTTTTTACATATATGTTTTTTCCAAATAGTCTCTTAAAGTGATCTCAGTATATCTTTGTGTTGAGTGTTGAAGAAAATGTGTCAAGCTTTATACGGTAAGCAGTTATTCCCACATGCTGCTCTGGGCACTGGCAGCTTTAAAATCATCTGACTCTTAGTAAAACGTGTGGATTCCTAAGTGTCCCACAAATAGAATCTCCAAGCGTATGGCACTGTATTTTTAATAAGCTCTCTGAGATAAAGCTGATATGCTGCTAAGGTTTTAGAACCATTGCCGAGTAACAGTACTAATACTAATAAGTTTTTGTTGTCATTAACAATGACAACTACATGTATTTAGCCTTACTCTGTGCCTGGCATGGGTCTAAGCACTTTATGCCATTAACTAACTTAATCCTCACAATAACCCTATGAATTGTTACTTTTATCATCTTCATTTTACCAATTAAAAAAACTGAAACACAAAAGCTTCAGTCATTTTCCCCAATCACAGAGTAAGTAGTTGAGCCAGGATTTGGACCCAGTCTTTCTCAGAGTCCATACACTTAACCACACTATTCTGCCTCCATTGACAGTGGAAGGGAAGTGACAAGTGGAACTGGAGCCAACTAGGGGACGATCAGGGCTCCATCACAGCCTGAGTTCCCATAAGTGTCCCACCCACCCTTGTTCACTTACAGAAAAACCTACGACATATCATAACAAGCTGGAATAAAATGCCTCTTGAAGAGCATTAACCATGAAGAAGCATTTTTCCAAACATGATCAAAGACAGCTGAACTAGATCTGGTGCTGTTATATATCCAAAGTAGATAGAAACTACATTGAGCCATGCTTGACACTTCCTGGCCATAAGGTTAATTTTGAGTTTCCTGAAACAGATACCCAGCCGAACTGCCAGCTGTGCCAGGTTCTGCAGGGGAAGGGCGTGGGGCAATGATGCAGGAGTGATGCAAAGTCCTACTCAGAAAAAAACGAAGTTTCCAAGGCTAGGTCACCACCTCCGTGACAGCTTCTCCCCACCGAATCTGCTCAGTGCTCAGGCAGTCCAGGACCTGTATTGGCTCTTTTCTCAAGGAAATCTCTTGTACTTGAGGAGACCCCCAAGCTCCGTGCTGCCCAGGGCATTTTAGAAGCCAATAAAATAAGCGGTCTTTATATTTACAAGCAGTTCTGAAAATACCCTGTCACTTACCTGTTTGCCTATCTCTCTACCTCACAGACTGAGTGACCTAGCAGAAAATAAGTGTGGTGGACTGCAAAATTGGCTACAAATACCTCCCCCACAGCCAAGTGGTGAAGTCTAATTCTCTATCCCTGAATCTGGGTTGGCCATGTGACTTGCTTTGGCCAAGAAGACATTGGCTAACAGGGAGGAAAGAAGGGGTAAACAGAAAAGTGATGGTGCGTGGGGGCTTGCTCTCTTGCAAGAGAGCTCAGAACCCTGAGACCACCATGTGAACAAGACCAGAACAGCTGCTGAAGGATGAGAAGCCAAGGAGAGGAGAACCAGGGAGCCTCAACAAATGGACAGTCAACCTTCAGACATGTAACTGAGACCATCCTAGATCACGTAGTTCCCAGCCACCCACCAGCTGACCACAGATGCATGGGAGGGCACGTATGCGCTGATATGGCTAAGACCAGAAAAACCTTCCAGCTGACACACAAAATCATGAGCTAAATAAAAGTTATTCTTTTAAGTCTCTAAGTTTTGGAATGGTTTGTTACCCAGCAAATGCTAACTGAAGCAAGGAGATAAATTATTAAAGGGAAACGTTTCGGAATAAAAAATGCCTGCGTTGAAAATTCCAGCTTTTCCTCTTACTAGGTGTGAGGCTCTAGACAATTAATTTAATTTCTCTGACTCTACATTTCTTCATCTGTAAAACTGGGAAAATAAACATAACCATACCCTGAGTTCTTCTGGAGAGTCAATGAGAAATGTGGGAACCACTGTGTTTGCTTTACAGTATTATTATTATTATTATATCATCATCATTAAGTTGCTTTGAACTGAGCTATATGCTAGAACAGAGCTATTGCCAGGTTCCAGAGATAAAGAAATAAATCTAACAATATATTGGCCTGAGCAAGGAGTCAATAACAATCTATAGAAAAGAATTGGATTGTGTAACCACTATCGGAGGTTGCACAGGGTTTGTCATTCCCAGAAAACATCACTAAGGTTCCAATTCTCAGGTTTTAGGGAGAGGGGAAGGGGGAGGACAGGAAGCAGCAGCAATCAAATAGGAATGGGGGCATCCTATTGCTACAGAATAGAATCTGGGAGAGTAGCGGGGAGCATTGGCTTTAGATAGAGAGAGGTGTCCAGGAGGAAGCCCCACTGGCCTTCAGGTTCCTTATGAAATAGAAACAAGAACCAAACATCCAGGAGCAGCTTGACATAATGAGAAACAACACAAATTCTGGAATCAGAAACATTAGTTCAAATCCAAATGGGTCTCAGTTTGCTCATCTATAAATTGGGACTATAGCACCAATATGATTCACATGTTGGTTTGTATGGTAGTTGTGAGAATTTGACAAAATACTAATATAAAATGCCTCCCATAGTACCTAGCACAGGGTAGGTGATCAACCAACATAATTTCTTTCCCCATCTCTTCCATGTTCATAAAGTCACTTTCTTGTTCATCTCCTGACATAACTAGTGTCCTGTAACCTGGGGACACAGTAATATCTGAAGGCCAGAGCACTGACCACAAATACTATTTCTGGCTTTGTGACCTTGAACCAATCACTTAGCCTCTCTGTTTATCAGCTTCTCACTGGTGAAATGAGAATAATACTTCCTGTCCCTGATGCATTTCTCAAGGATAACGGGATGATTCATTCAATTTTAAAACCTAACTCGAGGCTTGATCATGCTGTGTAGAAAAATAAATAAAACACAAAAGGAAAGTCAAATGACTAATATTTAAAGTCCTGAGGCGCTAATGCAGAGTCAGTGACATTTCCATCACTGCCAATTCCTTTCTCTCTGTTTGTTTTTGCGGTACACGGGCCTCTCACTGTTGCGGCCTCTCCCGTTGCGGAGCACAGGCTCCGGACACACAGGCTCCGGACGCACAGGCTCAGCGGCCATGGCTCACGGGCCTAGCCGCTCCGCGGCATGTGGGATCTTCCTGGACCGGGGCACGAACCCGCGTCCCCTGCATCGGCAGGCGGACTCTCAACCACTGCGCCACCAGGGAAGCCCTGTCTGTTTTTAATCTTAGACCCTGTCATGGAGAGATGCCCTCCTTAGCCTGGCTTTGCTGTCTCTTTTCCCCCTTCTCCCCAACCCAAGTCTACAGCTCTTCAACATGGACAGAAAGCCAAAAGTGAGGGATGAATATGCAGGCAGGAAGCAGATGTAGAAACAGGCCTGGGAAAATAACACAATAATAATTTATTGAGCACTTACTCTGTGCTAAGCACCCTGCTATGTACTTTACACGTGTTACCTCATCTAATCCTAACAATTCAATGAAGGAGATACTGTTTTAATCTTAGGAAGTTTCAACAATTTGCCAAGGTCACACAGTTAACAGTAATAGCAGAGCTGGGATTTAGATCCAAGCTGGCTGACCTCAAAGCTCCCTAGCAGTTTAACCTTTAGAGTATAAAGTCTATTCAAGATCAGTATGGCACAGTGGTTGAGACTATAGGCTCTGGAGTCAGATGCCTGGTTTGAATCCTAGATCTGCTTTTATAGAATGACTTCGAGCCATCACTTAGTAATATCTAAGATATATGATAATGTATAGTAGATTATATTATATGTATATAATATGGCTCATATGTAATATATTATAGGTAGTATATGTTACATATATAATACACATATTAATATATTAATAATAATATATAATATATGTGTGAGATATATTTTATATATAGTAGATATATACAAAGTAGATTTTACTTATGTAGATATATGTGTGTGTCTGTGTATATATATGTGTATATATGTATATACATACATATATATGTGTGTGAATATATATATGCCCAATCTGATTTTAATAATCACAACAACCCCACGAGGAAGGTAATAGCATCATCCCCACTTTACTAACGGGGAAAGTGAGACACAAGAGGTCAAGAAACTTGTTCAAGATTACATAGCTAGTAAATGGCAGAGACAAGTTTCAGACTTGGGCAGTTGAGTTCCAGAGTCCATACCCTTGACCACCACACCATTCAGCTGCCACTATGTGTGGATGCTCCACTCCTGCCCTGGCTCCTCCCCATGTCCTTGGGAGCTGCAGCTGCTTTGTTGCTTCTCCAGCCTTGATGCCAAAGTCTAGGAGGCACAAATCAAGTTGTCCCCAGAACTCTCACCACACTCCACTCTGGCCCAGTGGCAGCGTCAGGTGAGCCGAGGAGCTCCTTCAGCTCAGCAAGCATCCCACCAGACTAGATCAGAGATGCGGGAGAAGCCAGGCTCTCCAAATGCAGGCAGCCCCGATCTCCATGACTGGCTCTCCTAGGGCCCCTCTTTTGGCCTGAAGTGCTGTGGTGGAGAGAAGAACCTCCTTCTACCCCCCAATTTTCCTTCTGTAGAAGACACTGCTGCCATCACTGCAGTAAGTCCCTTGGGATCTCTTTTATCAGCTCATCCTCCAATTTCTGCAATGCTTTGCTGCTAATAGGGCAGCTGGGACCTCCAGAGGATGGCCTTGGGCACCGAGAGCTAAGAGCAGACCCTGTGTGAGAGTACAGAAACCCAGCTCCTTTGCTTCCAGACAGAGCAAACACTGACATGTACCTTACTTTCTAGAGTTCCCTCGGGGATCAGCCTGACCCAGGGAACTCAGCCGAAATAGCACCCTCCTTGGTCTTCCCCCTCTCTGTCCAACCTCCCTCTCCCTCGCTGGTTTCTCCAGGGAACACTTTCTTAATAAATTACTTGTACATGAATCTTTGGTTCAGGGTCTGCTTCTGAAAGAACCCAACCTAAGAGAGAATTTTGGTTTTATTTTGTCTCAATGACTTTCTAGGCTCTTCTTAAATGCGCTTGCTGATAGTGACCGAAATTGGTGGGCATCTCTTAGCAAGCCTTGCATAGATATGATTGACAACTTTCTTAGTAGAAGGTGTGAGCACTTATCAACCAATGTCCTCAGCTTCAGGGGCTCAACTGAAGCTCCAGAAAGAGCAGGACATTTTCTACTTAACACCCTGCTATGTGATTTTCCCCCTTAGTATTGTCCAGACTCTGTGATAAAAGAGAACCTCTATCTTTTCTTCCTTTTATGCCTGTTTTAGAGTGAAACTTTCTCCTCAGCTCTGACATATTCACTGGGGCTGTTATGCTTCAGCTGCCACAGAGGTGAGTTTGCCTCCATTTGGAGAACTGACAGGTAGGAAAAATATTTATAAAACGAAAATCAAAACCAAGACACCTGGCTGCCACGGGGGACCCTGATAGTGTCACATGAAGGCTTTCTCCTCCACACCCTCTAGCCAGTATCTCTCATTTAACAGGCTGCTCAGAAGTCCTCCCCATTCCTCTCTTAGGTTCATTTCACAGAGGCCAACAAATTCCTTCCCTGTGAAGCAAGTCATATCCTGGGAGATCATAGCCTTCAAGTCATGAAGTCATGACACGCACTGAGGTAAACAGATGAGGTTGCTAAGAGTTGGAGGTGACCTTCCCGGGCCTCCTGCTGTCCCAAGCCCATCCCAAGCAGGCCTATCCTCTAACAGAAGCTCCCAGTCTAGGAAGTCCTAGTCTAGGGAATGAGGAAAGGTGAGAAAAGCATTTGGGGCTCCAAATATGCCTGGAGCAGTCCTGTATGAAGTCTCTTACTTTATGTCAGTGACATCAGTTTCCACAAGAGTAGCACAGACGGACGCTTAGAGGAAAATCAGCGGATAGTGTCATGCAGGGGGTAAGAGCATGGGCTTAAAGTCACTCAGATCTGAGTTCAAAACACTTATTAGAATGTACCTTAAGGCAGTTTATACCTTTAAAAAATTATGTAACTTCTTCAAACTTAGTTTTCCCATCTGTAAACTGGAGGTCCTGCCTTAGAAGGTTGCTTTGAAGATAAATGAAGAATATACGCAAAACAATTTTCAAAGTGTGTGGTGGTTTTGTACAATCAATTCAGCCAAGCTAGAACTATGTTTCTCAGAATTCCTGTCCCTGCCTGGCCCTGGGTGAGCTTGTGTGAGATTTGGAGAGTAGAAGTGAAGTAGGGATTCCTTGGCCGTCCAGTGGTTAGGACTCTGTGCTTCCACTGCAGGGGGCACGGATTCTACGGCTGGTGGGGGAACTAAGATCCCGCAAGCGGCATGACACCCAAAAAAAAAAGTGAAGCAGCAGCAATTGGCTCTGAAGCAATTGGGTGCCAGGCACCACTGCAGCCCACCCACGTGGTTGTTGATTTGTTGGGTGTTGTAGTCTGGACTACTCTCCAGCTTCTTTGAGTCTCAGGCCAGAACACGTGCCAGCCACTTCTGCCGGTCACCCACAGCACCAGTGGGGTGGAGGGGAAAGACAGACACGATTCCAGCTTGTCCTCTCTCTCCCCAACTGCCCACTCTCCCAACCCATAGTGGCTTCAGGCTCATCACCAGTGGTGGTGACAACAGCCTCCCATGCCCTTCTCCAGCTCCACAAGCATGCAAAGCCTAATCCCAGTAATAAACCCTTGATCGCCTATGACTCAGAGAGGTTCTGTTTCCCAAGCAAACCTAATGCTCACAAAAGGAAACACTGGCATGATTTAAGTATAGACAGTTGTTGAAGGTATTAACTTTTGGTTCCAATCCAAACTCCACTTTGGCCAAATCACTTAGTCCTTCTGAGACTCAGTTTCCTCGGCTGTAAAGTGGTGATAAAAATATGATTTGTTTCATTGGCCAATGGAAATGGTTAAATGAGATTCATTAAAAGTAATAGGGAGACAGGCTTCCCTGCTGGCCCAGTGGTTAAGAATCCGCCTGCCAATGTAGGGGACATGGGTTCGAGCCCTGGTGCGGGAAGATCCCACATGCCGCGCAGCAACTAAGCCCGTGCGCCACAGCTACTGAGCCTGCGCTCTAAAGCCTGTGAGCCGCAACAGCTGAGCCCGTGGGCCACAGCTACTGAAGCCCCTGTGCCTAGAGCCCGTGCTCTGCAACAAGAGAAGCCACCGCAATGAGAAGCCCGTGCACCACAACGAAGAGTAGTCCCCGCTCACTGCAACTAGAGAAAGACTGCACGCAGCAGTGAAGAACCAACACAGCCAAAAACAAATAAATAAATTTATTTTTTAAAAAATAGGTAACAGGGAGAAAACCTTTATTTCCCATTTTAATTCATGGGTTTTAACATTTGGAAATCCTTCGCCAATAAATAAAAGCTTCATCCTTCAAAGGATCTTTGTCAATAATGAAATGATATTTTCATCCTCCATGTGTTTTATGTTATTTATCAATTGGTTTAGAACTGAGCCATGGAAAAAAGGATGCTGCTTATTAGACCCCTTCAGAGACCCCTCCCTGCCCCACCACCACTCAACGGTTAGGACATAAATAAATGATAATAATAACCCTTTGCTTTTGTAAGGGTTCAGTAGGGACACTTTCATCAGCATTTCATTTGCTCCCCCATCAAGACTATGACCCAGACAGCATTAAATAGCTGGATGCTACAGACACTGCACCAGAACTCAGAAGACCTGGGTTTTCACCCTGGCTCTGCCAAAAAGCATCCGTCTCCTCACTTGTCTGAGCCTCAGTTTCATCTACAAAAGGGAGAGGGTTGAATTCATAAGGTCGTTCAAATCCCAGCAGATCCTAAGTCTATTATTATTTTCACTCTTCCTATGGGGTGGGGAGGGGGAAGGAAGTTACAAGAGATTAACTAGCTTAATTAAATGCTTTCCAAGTTATGGTTCCTGGAGGAGAAGCAGCAGCATCACACCAAAATTATTAGGAATGCAAATTATCAGGCCTCACTGCAGATCCACAGAATCAGAAACTCTGGAGGTAAGATCCAGAAATCGGTGTATTAACAAGACCTCCAAGTAATTCCAATGCATGCTCAAGTTTGTAAGCCACTGGCTCTATCAGAGTTTCACAGCAAAAAGTAAGTGGCTCAGCCAGGACTCGAACCCAGGTCTCTGACTCCTTTCTAGTTGTCCTATGGATCTGGAGAAAAGGACCTGATAAGAACAAATTCATTTGAAGACAAGGCAAGTCCAAAAATATAAGCAAAAAGCAGAACTCAATTGTGAGTAATATTCTAAAAACTCTCAGGGGTCTACAATTGAGAACCTTTGATCCCTGCCCCTCGACTAGGCTGAAGCTGAACTTTTGTGCTGTCTCTGACCCAGACATCTGAACTTTTCAGGGATTATTCCATTGAACTGTCAGATGGCAACCAAGGAGTCTGCAACTAGTGGACAGCATAGTGCAGCAGAGAAAAGGGAGGGCATTAACTGTTCAAATTCAGCATCTGATATTTTTCCTTTCTGTTATTTCTTTTCACATATACACATATGTATTCAAAAATGCACAAACAAGATAAATTCATGTATGCACTAGGTATTTTTTTAGTTCCATATTTTACTTCTTTTCCTTTTTCTTTTCTTGATTCCTACCTCCCTCTTCTTCTCTACACCCACTCAGAAAATGCATGTAAATAACCTAGTATATTTTTCTCCATGGTGAGATAATCAAATACACATACTTTCACACACATACCTTGTTTTACTCATACTTCATGTAAATTCTTCCACAATGACAGATATAGTACAGCTCTCTCCCAAGCTTCTCAAAAGCTATGTAATAGCCCCGTAATGTGCACCTACAATAATTTATATGGGGCAGTCCCTGACTAATGGGAATTCACTAGGTTTCCAATTTTTCACCACCTCAAGTGTTGTTGCAATAAATAATTTCATACATACGTGCTTGTGTAGTGGTGATTTTATTTGTATAGGATAGATTTCCAAGTTTAGAATATTGGACTCAAAGGCTTTTTGTATTTTTAATTTAATAGATGTTGCCATGGCTCCTCAAAATGGCCATAACAATTTACATTTCCAGCACAATGTATGGGAGTGCCCATTTCTTACATCCCAACCAACGTTAAATGTTATCTTTTTAATTTTTTTAAAACATTGTAAAGTGATATCCAATTGCTATTTTAATTTGCATTTTCCTAATTTACATTTGAATTGGAACTTTTCATGTCAATGGACTTGCTCTTCCATGCCTGCTGTGTCATCTTAAAAGTGGTCATTTTGCCCTAACTCAGCTATGACTGTAGGAAGTATATTTTTAGCTCTAAAAACTCCTTTCAAAATGTACTTGAATCTTTTTAAATACACTTACTTTTCTGTCCATATTGTCATGTTTCCTTCAGCAGCTCTATTTATGGCTGAATTCAGTATGCTCTGCTGGATCTGGCTATCTCTGATTTGGATACATTGTGATTTTTCTGGATAACTTAGACTCAGGTGGTGTTGTTGGACTATCCTACAAGGTAGCAGTCCACAGTGGAGGAAGGCAAAATGTTGCTCTGTAGGAGCCTCCCTGTTCCTCAAAGGCAGGGAGGACTAAGCCTGTACTTTTGGCTATTCCTTGGCATCTCAGGTGTTGTGGAAACCTGGCACACACACATGGAGGGCCATCAAACTTCTTCCCCAAATCCACACATCTCTTTGGGCCAAACTCTTCATAGCATCCTCATTTTATAACCCCTCCCTCAGGGCTCTCTGTCACCAGTAACTAGACATTGGCCCAACCCGCAGAGCAGAAAACCCTGTACAAGTTCTCTCTACTGGGATTGCCACAGAATCCATGGGCTCATTTCCACCTAGCAACCTTCAGGCCCAACTAGTTGACTCAAAAATGGAAGATATATTGGAGTTGATTGATACTGAATGGAAAAGAGGGTGAGTTTCATGTTGCCATCCTTCCAGAAGCCCCTCTAGAATCAGCATCTTCATCCAACCCCACATCCTAGTGAACCTGTTTCTTCCACCACAAAGCAGCAGGTCCTACTGAAAGATCATCAGCTTTGGAATCAGAGATTTGTGTTTAAATCTGCCCCTTACAAGTGCAATCTTGTGCATGCTACAGAATCAGTATTTCTGAGTCTCTATTCCTTGTTTATAAAATGGTACTAGTTGTGAAAAATAAATGAAATAATATATTTAAAACACTTTGCCCAGTGTGTAGCACATGATAGGTTTTGCAGAAATGTTAGTCTCTTTCCCCTGTGATTTGATTTTCAAGAAGTGATGGTTGACCAGTTGGCCTTCCTCTTGGTTTGACATCTCAGCAACAATAGTTCTATTTAGTTGCCATTCTTTATACTTGCTCTTACTCAATCCATCATCTTGAAGTATCTAGGTTAATGGCCAATGTTTCAGCCATCTTGGTGTCCCAATGCCTTCCTGGGGGTAGCAATTATGCCTTACAAATTATGAAAACCACATATCGCAAAAGGGGAATCACCGCTGACCTCGGACATACAGTTAGAGGCCAAACTGGAAAGGAATGTTCAGAAATCGGCTCTGACAACAAAAGCTGAAGGCATTAAGAACATAATTATCCTTTTAAAGGTTATCATATAATTGAATCTCTAATCTTGCTTGAATGTAGATTAATTCACTCCACTGAGATCTCTAAGAAAAAGCAATATCCCCAGAGCTCTGCCGGAAAGCCAAAAGAATTTTTAATTGCAACAAATTACATAAAGAGATTCTGCCTTATGAAAGGGGAAAATATATAGCAAACCTTTTTGGGATAATTGAAGTGAAAGATATCAAAGACCTGTTAATGAGGGCCCTAAAACCCATGCACTGAAGAATAATGTCAGTGTCCACATTTTTGGAATACCCATCTCTATATACACAGGTAGAAAGAGTTCTCTCTCTCCCGTACTCCCTTCACCCCCTCAAAATAGGCAATGACAGTATTTTATACTGTATCAGAAAATTCTGGGCAGAATGATCTCTAGGTTGCCCCAGCAGACCTGAGTATTCATTACAATACCATTTTACAAAGATTAGTTGACTTGCTTAAAATCTTGCAGTTAGTAAATGACGGATCCAAAACTCAAAATAGGCTTTCTGACTCCCAGTCCATTCTTCTATAGGAATGGAAAGTATGGGGACAAACCAAGATCTGGCAAAATGTCAGAGAGAAAAAAATAGAAAGTGGCAAATATGAAAAATGTCTTCTCAAAGCCCTAGAAACAGCCTAACTCAAAAAGGTGGATCATTTTAATTCACACTTTCATGACTCAACGATACATCAAACCAAAAAGTATTTACTGAGCTCTTACTAAGTGGAAGACACTATGTTGGAAACAATTAAAAATGGGAAAGAGTAGTCCTTTTCCCTGAAAGTGTTTACAATCTTCAATAGGGAAAACAAGGCTTTTTTGATTCTTACTGCTACCATGGCCTTGAAAAGAACTCTGTATAAAGCTAAGTAGAAGTTTGCAAAGAAACAGGCAGTAAGAACCCAAATGGAGAAGGAGAAAGACAAACTAATTTAGAAAATCTATTGTTTGTGCATGCAAACCCATTTCCCTCCTTACCTCTACCCTAAACACACATGTGCGCACACACACAGGCACAGACACTTCACACACTTTATTAGATGTTTTACAACTAAAAGTGAATGGTAGGAGCAATTATGCAGGGAAGTCATTTCCTGATGTTACCGATAATGTCATCCTTGAGAGAGCAGCTAAAGGATTCTCTGGGCAACATAGCTCAGGACGTGGCTCTGCCTGCACCGAGGTAGCTAATGATCTCTGAGTCAGAGCTTTAACCCCATCAAACCTTTTGTTTTTTCACTAACATGGGTCACTTATGATTCTTCACATGTTCTGTGCAAATGTACAAAATAACTTCTGCACCTGACAATGAAAACATTACCGGGGGAAATTATATATGAGGACATTTGTAGATATTCTTCCTTGTTTTCTTAGAGGGTAATTTGAATTGTTGTCAGAATGACAAATAAAGGGTTGAAAAAGCAGGACGCAAACATGTAAGTCTGCTGGGAGGCATCACTTTGAAGATGACTAACATGCGTTGACAGGGAGAAGGGAGAGAATAAAGAAAAGTGGTATTTGCCCTAAAACTAAATGCAGGGACCACATGTGAATACATAGCTGAGCATTAATATAAAAAGTGCTGAGAATGGGTGGTACACTTAACCATAGAACCCTGCCCAGCAATAAAAAGGAAACTATTGAAACACACAACAAGCTTCAGAGAATTATGCTGATTGAAAACAGCCAAACTCAAAAGTTACACACTATACAATTCCTTTTATACAAACTGCTTGAAGTCACAAGATTATAGAAATGGACAACAGATTAGTGGAAGTCAGAGGTTAAGGAGAAGGTAGAGACAGGAGGGAAGGGGGTATGGCTATAAAAGGGCAACATGGGGGATCCTTGTGGTGGTGGGAATGTTCTATATCTTAACTGCATCCATGACAATATCCTAGTCATAATATCGTACTACTGTTACCACTGGGGGGGGGCAGATAAGGTGTACATAGGACCTCTCCATACTATTTATTATATGAAATAAATTGTATGTGAATCTACAGGTATATCAAAATAAAAAGTTTAACTTAAAAGAGATAAGGAGGTAAAATCCCCCCCCCCAAAAACAAGCCAATAGAATCAAAAGTGATTTACTCTTAGAAGCAGATATTGAGGGTGGAGAAGGACAGGGAAAGGGGTTACTCATTTCCATTAAAAACCTTGTAGACCCATCTAAATTTATTGTGTGTTGATAATTAATTTTTTTAAGTGCTGCAGAATACTATTGTGATGAAAGAGACTAAAGTGGAATGGACTTACGAGGTGTCACCTTTTTCTAATGGAAAAAAATACTAACGTTTATTGAGCACTTGGTATTTGCTAACCACTGTGCTGAGCATTTGACATGCACAGTCTCATTTAACCCTCAGGGAAGTCTCTGAAGTGAGTGCTTCTTTCCCTCCGTTTCATTCATGTACAACTGAGGCTCAAAGAGTTTCAGGGATTTCTCAGAGTCACCTGGCTAGTAAGCAGCACAGTCCAGAGCTTCAGGGCCCATGTTCTTAATGACACCCCTTGGGGAGGGTAAACAGAAGGGGTGAGACGGACCTTGGAATCAGACAGATCTGGATTAGAGACCAAGTTCCACAAATTATAGTTATGTGACTTTGGACAAGCGACTTAACCAGTGTGAGCCTCTGCTTCCTCATCTACAGTGTAGGAACAATAGTACTACCCACCTCAGAGGGCTGTGGGGAGAATTAAATGAGATCATGTGTACTAAGTGCTTGGCACAATACCTGAGAAATAACCCTCAATAAGGCATTATGTTTAAGGCTATTATTTAAGGGTTAAGGCTATTATTACTATGATCGTTATGGATGACAGTGTTACTTCTCATATGGGTTTCAGGTAAAGCTCTTTCTCCAAACCATGTCCGGAGGCTGCTGAACTTCCCTTTGAGATGACTCTGAACTTTGTGCTTTTTATCAGATGATGGAGCAGGAAGGAAGGGTTGATTTTCATGAATGACATTCGTCAGAAAATCACCAGGGATTCTGTGACTGCTGAGCTCTCCTTTGGTATCCAGGAGACCCAGAGGGGAAAAAATCATTGCCTGGCTAAGTAGCTACTGCTTTTTGCTTTGTTTTGTCACTTTGTTGTTTTCAAATGAAATACATCAGACATGCAGAAAAAGGCAAAGACTATTAGAACACCAAAGTTCCCATCTCTCAGTTTTAACCAATATGAACAACTTTCTATATTTGCTTCATATCCTTTTGTTGAAGAATAAAACATTACAAATGCAGATGAAGGCTTCTCCCATCCCCATGCACCTCATTCTTCAAAATAAAACATTACAAATGCAGATGAAGGCTTCACCCATCCCCATCCACCTCATTCTTCTCCCTCCCTCCCCAAGTGCTAACTTTCAAAGACAGCTTTGAATGAGTCTAGGTTTCTCATGCTGATCACTTTCTAGTCTTAGGTCTGACATCACATATAAGCCCATTTCGAAGTCATTTTTGAGCTTCTGCCCAATGTTAAGCATAAAAGAGGAGTCCAACATTTTCCTCCCCATAGAGCTTATCATCAAAATGGGATGACAGACATTGAGATAGACATATGCCCTGATTTCTCTTTGGGGAACCTCTTGGCCACAATGTTTGACTAGGGCTAACTATGCTCTGTCTCCAGGGCCTGACCAATGAGGATCCCCCTGGCTACAAACTTTGGCTCACTGGTAGACATGTAATCTGAATTAGGCTAATTAAAGCAAGCCCCAGAATTTTACTGGGGCTACCAGAAAAGAAGTGCTACCTAATTGCTGGAGTGGAAGGATGTAAGCCTAATGCTGGAGGGGCACCACAAATAGAGCACCTGCCTGGGAATCAAAGCAGCACAGAGAAAAGAACATTGCTGACTGACATCACTGAGTCCCTGGTGTTTAGTCTATCAATGGACTTCCCAGTTAATGGGCCAATAAATTCCCTTGCTATGCTTACATGTGTTGGAGTTGAATTTCTGTCCTGAATAATATAAAGCAAAACACTTAATGAGCAAGACAGGACATAACAACAGCAAGCACTTATGTCGTTCTTACTATGAACACTGCATTCTTCTAGGCATTTTACTTGTAGAAACTCATTTAATCCTCACAAGAACACTCTAAGGTATAGGTTCTACGATGGTCTCTTGTTACAGACAGGAAATTGAGCACAGAGAAGTTCCAGAAGCTCTGGAACACTGAAGTATTCAACGGCAGAGCTGTGATTCAAATCCAGGAAACCTAAGTTGGAATCTAAATAGTTAACCATTACTGCACAATTCAGAAAATGGTTATAGGAATTCATGATAAAAGAAAAAATATGAAACATAGTTACCAAAAATAAAAAGATACTTTTCATATAGGATATTGTGGTTTTTTAACTGGGCTTTAAAGGTTGAGAAGCATAAAATGACAGACATGGAAAGGGAAGGAGAATTCCAGGAGAGTGAAGACTTGAGCAGCGGGAAAGAAAGGAACACAACAGGAGGGGAGCTTCAAGATGGTGGAAGAGTAAGACGTGGAGATCACCTTCCTCCCCACAGATACATCAGAAATACATCTACATTTGGAACAACTCCTACAGAACACCTACTGAACGCTGGCAGAAGACCTCAGACCTCCCAAAAGGCAAGAAACTCCCCACGTACCTGAGTAGGGCAAAAGAAAAAACAGAGACAAAGAATAGGGACGGGACCTGCACCAGTGGGAGGGAGCTGTGAAGGAGGAAAAGTTTCCACACACTAGGAAGCCCCTTCGCGGGCGGAGACTGCGGGTGGCGGAAGGAGGAAGCTTCGGAGCCGCGGAGGAGAGCACAGCAACAGGGGTGCGGAGGGCAAAGCGGAGAGATTCCCGCACAGAGGGTCAGGGCCGACCGGCACTCACCAGCCCGAGAGGCTTGTCTGCTCACCCGCCGGGACGGGTGGGGCTGGGAGCTGAGGCTCGGGCTTCGGTTGGAGGCAGTGAGAGGACTGGGGTTGGCGGCGTGAGCACAGCCTGCAGGGAGTTGGTGCGCCACGGCTAGCCAGGAGGGAGTCCGGGAAAAGGTCTGGAGCTGCCGAAGAGGGAAGAGACTTTTTCTTCCCTCTTTGTTACCTGGTGCGCGAGGAGAGGGGATTAAGAGCGCCGCTTAAAGGAGCGCCAGAGACGGGCGTGAGCCACGGCGATCAGCATGGACCCCAGAGACGGGCATGAGACGCTAAGGCTGCAGCTGCCGCCGCCAAGAAGCCTGTGTGCGAGCACAGGTCACTCTCCATGCCTCCCTTCCGGGAGCCTGTGCAGCCCGCCACTGCCAGGGTCCCGGGATCCAGGGACAACTTCCCCGGGAGAACGCACGGCGTGCCTCAGGTTGGTGCAACGTCACGCCAGCCAACGCCGCCGCAGGCTTGCCCCGCACTCCGTGCCTCTCCCTCCCCCACGGCCTGAGGGGAGCCAGAGCCCCCGAATCAGCGGCTCCTTTAACCCCGTCCTGTCTGAGCGAAGCACAGACGCCCTCAGGCGACCTACACATAGAGGCGGGGCCAAATCCAAAGCTGAGCCCCTGGGAGCTGTGAGAACAAAGAAGACAAAGGGAAATCTCTCCCAGCAGCCTCAGGAACAGCAGATTAAATCTCCACAGTCAACCTGATGTAACCTGTATCTGTGGAATACCTGAATAGACAACGAATCATCCCAAATTGAGGAGGTGGACTTTGGGAGCAATGATATATATTTTTCCCATTTTTCTCTTTTTGTGAGTGTGTATGCGTATGCTTCTGTGTGTGACTTTGTCTCTATAGCTTTGCTTTTACCATTTGTCCTAGGATTCTGTCTGTCCGTTTCTTTTTTTTTTTTAGTATAGTTTTCAGCGCTTGTTATCATTGGTGGATTTGTTTTTTTGGTTTGGTTGTTCTCCTCTTTCTTTTTTTAATTATTTAAAATATTTTTTTAATAATTATTCTTTGTTTTTTATTTTAATAACTTCTTAATTTAATTTAATTTTTTCTTTCCTTCTCTTTCTTTCTTTCTTTTTTCTTTCTCTTTCTTTCTCTCTCTCTCTCTCCCTCTCCCTCCTTCCCTCCCTCCCTCTCTCTCTCTCACTCTCTTTCTTTCTTTCTTTCTCCCTTTTATTCTGAGCCCTGTAGATGACAGGTTCTTGGTGCACAAGCCAGGCATCAGGGCTGTGCCTCTGAGGTGGGACAGCCAAGTTCAGGACACTGGTCCACAAGAGACCTCCCAGCTCCACGTAATATCAAATGGCGAAAATCTCCCAGAGATTGCCATCTCAACGCCAAGACCCAGCTCCACTCAACGACCAGCAAGCTACACTGCTGGACACCCTATGCCAAACAACTAGCAAGACTGGCACACAACCCCACCCACTAGCAGAGAGGCTGCCTAAAATCATAATAAGGTCACAGACACCCCAAAACACACCACTAGACGTGGACCTGCCCACCAGGAAGAAAAGATCCAGCCTCATCCACCAGAACACAGACACTAGTTCCCCCCACCAGGGGAGGCAGGGGATTACCCGACCCACTGAACCCACTGAACCAACCTTAGCCACTGGGGGCAGATACCAAAAACAACGGGAACTACAAACCTGCAGCCTGCGAAAAGGAGACCCCAAACACCGTAAGTTAAGCAAAATGAGAAGACAAGAAAAAAACAGCAGATGAAGGAGCAAGGTAAAAATCCACCAGACCTAACAAATGAAGAGGAAATAGGCAGTCTACCTGAAAAAGAATTCAGAATAATGACGGTAAAGATGATCCAAAATCTTGGAAATACAATGGAGAAAATACAAGAAACTTTTAACAAAGACTTAGAAAAACTAAAGAGCCAAACAAACAATCATGGACAACATAGTAACTGAAATTAAAAATTCTCTAGAAGGAATCACTAGCAGAATAACTGAGGCATAAGAACGGATAAGTGACCTGGAAGATAAAATAGTGGAAGTAACTACTGCAGAGCAGAATAAAGAAAAAAGAATGAAAAGAACTGAGGACAGTCTCAGAGACCTCTGGGACAACATTAAACGCATCAACATTCGAATTATAGGGGTCCCAGAAGAAGAAGAGAAAAAGAAAGGGACTGAGAAAATATTTGAATAGATTATAGTTGAAAACTTCCCTAATATGGGAAAGGAAATAGTTAATCAAGTCCAGGAAGCACAGAGAGTCTAATACAGGATAAATCCAAGGAGAAACACACCAAGGCACATATTAACCAAACTATCAAAAATTAAATACAAAGAAAATATATTAAAAGCAGCAAGGGAAAAACAACAAATAACATACAAGGGAATCCCATTAAGGTTAACAGCTGATCTTTCAGCAGAAACTCTGCAAGCCAGAAGGGAGTAGCAGGACATATTTAAACTGAAGAAAGGGGAAAACCTACAACCAAGATTACTCTACGCAGCAAGGATCTCTTTCAGATTTGACAGAGAAATTAAAAACTTTACAGACAAGCAAAAGCAAAGACAATTCAGTACCACCAAACCAGCTCTACAACAAATGCTAAAGGAACTTCTCTAGGCAGCAAACACAAGAGAAGGAAAAGACCTATAATACCAAACCCCAAACAATTAAGAAAATGGTAATAGGAATATACATATCAATAATTACCTTGAATGTAAATGGATTAAATGATCCAACCAAAAGACATTGACTGACTAAATGGATACAAAAACAAGACCCGTATATATGCTGTCTACAAGAGACCCACTTCAAACCTAGGGACACATACAGACTGAAGGTGAGGGGATGGAAAAAGATATTCCATGCAAATGGAAATCAAAAGAAAGCTGGAGTAGCAATTCTCATATCAGACAAAATAGACTTTAAAACAAAGACTATTACAAGAGACAAAGAACCATGCTACATAATGATCAAGGGATCAAACCAAGAAGAAGATATAACAACTGTAAATATTTGTGCACCCAACATAGGAGTACCTCAATACATAAGGCAAATGCTAACAGCCATAAAAGGGGAAATTGACAGTAACACAATCATACTAGGGGACTTTAACACCCCACTTTCACCAATGGACAGATCATCCAAAATGAAACTAAATAAGGAAACTCAAGCTTTAAATGATACATTAAACAAGATGGACTTAATTGATATTTATAGGACATTCCATCCAAAAGGAACAGAATACACTTTCTTCTCAAGTGCTCATGGAACATTCTCCAGGATAGATCATATCTTGGGTCACAAATCAAGCCTTCGTAAATTTAAGAAAATTGAAATCGTACCAAGTATCTTTTCCAACCACAACGCTATGAGACCAGATATCAATTACAGGGAAAAATCTGTAAAAAATAAAAACACATGGAGGCTAAACAATACACTACTTAATAACCAAGAGATCACTGAAGAAATCAAAGAGGAAATCAAAATATACCTAGAAACAAATGACAATGAAAACAAGACGACCCAAAACCTATGGGATGCAGCAAAAGAAGTTCTAAGAGAGAAGGTTATAGCAATACAACCCTACCTAAAGAAACAAGAAACATCTCAAATAAACAACCTAAACTTACACCTAGAGAAAGAAGAACAAAAAAAAACCCAAGTTAGCAGAAGGGAAGAAATCATAAAGATCATATCAAAAATAAATGGAAAAGAAATGAAGCAAATTATAGAAAAGATCAATAAAACTAAAAGCTAGTTCTTTGAGAAGATAAACAAAATTGATAAACCATTAGCCAGACTCATCAAGAAAAAAAGGGAGAAGACTCAAATCAATAGAATTAGAAATGAAAAAGGGGAAGTAACAACTGACACTGCATAAATACAAAGGATCATGAGAGATTACTACAAGCAACTCTATGCCAATAAAATGGACAACCTGGAAGAAATGGACAAATTCTTAGAAATGCACAACCTTCCGAGACTGAACCAGGAAGAAATAGAAAATATAAACAGACCAAACACAAGCACTGAAATTGAAACTGTGATTAAAAATCTTCCAACAAACAAAAGCACAGGACCAGAAGCCTTCACAGGAGAATTCTATCAAACATTTAGAGAAGAGCTAACACTTATCCTTCTCAAACTCTTCCAAAATATAGCAGAGGGAGGAACACTCCCAAACTCATTCTATGAGGCCACCATCACCCTGATACCTAAACCAGACAAAGATATCACCAAAAAAGAAAGCTACAGACCAATATCACTGATGAACATAGATGCAAAAATCCTCAACAAAATACTAGCAAACAGAATCCAGCAGCACATTAAATGGATCATACACCATGATCAAGTAGAGTTTATCCCAGGAATGCAAGGATTCTTCAATATATGCAAATCAATCAATAATACCATGTTAACAACTTGAAGGAGAAAAACCATATGATCACCTCAATAGATGCAGAGAAAGCTTTCGACAAAATTCAACACCCATTTATGATAAAAACCCTCAAGAAAGTAGGCATAGAGGGAACTTACCTCAACATAATAAAGGCCATATATGACAAACCCACAGCCAACATCATCCTCAATGGTGAAAAACTGAAACCATTTCCACTATGATCAGGAAAAAGACAAGGTTGCCCACTCTCACCAGTCTTATTCAACATAGTTTTGGAAGTTTTAGCCACAGAAATCACAGAAGAAAAAGAAATAAAAGGAATCCAAATCAGAAAAGAAGTAAAGCTGTCACTGTTTGCGGATGACATGATACTATAGGTAGAGAATCCTAAAGATGCTACCAGAAAACTACTAGAGCTAATCAATGAATTTGGTAAAGTAGCAGGAAACAAAATTAATGCACAGAAATCTCTTGCATTACTATACTCTAATGATGAAAAATCTCAAACTGAAATTAAGAAAACAATCCCATTTGCCATTGCAACAAAAAGAATAAAATACCTAGGAATAAACCTACGTAAGGAGACAAATACCTGTATGCAGAAAATTATAAGACACTGATGAAAGAAATTAAAGATGATACAAACAGATGGAGAGACATACCATGTCCTTGGATTGGAAGAATCAATATTGTGAAAATGACTCTACTACCCAAAGCAATCTACAGATTCAGTGCAATCCCTATCAAATTACCATGGGCATTTTTCACAGAACTAGAACAGAAAATTTCACAATTTGTATGGAAACACAAAAGACCCCGAAGAGCCAAAGCACTCTTGAGAAAGAAAAACGGAGCTGGAGGAATCAGGCTCCCTGACTTTATACTACAAAGATGCAGTAATCAAGACAGTATGGTACTGGCACAAAAACAGAAATATAGATCAATGGAACAGGATAGAAAGCCCAGAGATAAACCCACGCACATACGGTCACCTTATCTTTTATAGAGGAGGCAAGAATATACAATGGAAAAAAGACAGCCTCTTCAATAAGTGGTGCTGGCAAAACTGGACAGCTACATGTAAAAGAATGAAATTAGAACACTCCCTAATACACAAAAATAAAGTCAAAATGGATTAAAGACCTAAATGTAAGGCTAGACACTATCAAACTCACAGAGGAAAACATAGGCAGAACACTCTATGACATAAATCACAGCAAGATCCTTTCTGACCCACCTCCTAGAGAAATGGAAATAAAAACAAAAATAAACAAATGGGACCTAATGAAACTCAAAAGCTTTTGCACAGCAAAGGAAACCATAAACAAAACAAAAAGACAACCCTCAGAGTGGCAGAAAATATTTGCAAATGAAGCAACTGACAAAGGATTAATCTCCAAAATTTACAAGCAGCTCATGCAGCTCAATATGAAAAAAACAACCCAATCCAAAAATCGGCAGAAAACCTAAATAGACATTTCTCCAAAGAAGATATACGGATTTCCAACAAACAGATGAAAGAATGCTCAACATCATTAATCATTAGAGAAATGCAAATCAAAACTACAGTGCGATATCATCTCACACCAGTCAGAATAGCCATCATCAAAAAATCTACAGACAATAAATGCTGGAGAGGGTGTGGTGAAAAGGGAACCCTATTGCACTGTTGGTGGGAATGTAAATTGATAAAGCCACTATGGAGAACAGTATGGAGGTTCCTTAAAAAACTAAAAGTAGAACTACCATACGACCCAGCAATCCCACTACTGGGCATATACCCTGAGAAAGCCATAATTCAAAAAGAGTCATGTACCGCAATGTTCTTTGCAGCTCTATTTACAATAGCCAGGACATGGAAGGAACCTAAGTGTCCATCAACAGATGAATGGATAAAGAAGATGTGGCACATATATACAATGGAATATTACTCAGCCATAAAAAGAAATGAAATTGAGTTATTTGTAGTGAGGTGGATGGACCTAGAGTCTGTCATACAGAGTGAAGTAAGTCAGAAAGAGAAAAACAAATACCGTATGCTAACACATATATATGGAATCTAAAAAAAAAAAGGTCCTGAAGAACTTAGGAGCAAGACGTGAATAAAGACACAAACGTACTAGAGAATGGACTTGAGGACACAGGGAGGGGGAAGGGTAAGCTGGGAAAAAGTGAGAGAGTGGTAGTATATATGGACATATATACATTTCCAAACGTAAAATAGATAGCTAGTGGGAAGCAGTCGCATAGCACCAGGAGATCAGCTCGGTGCTTTGTGACCACCTAGAGGGGTGGGATAGGGAGGGTGGGAGGGAGGGAGCCACAAGAGGGAAGAGATATGGGAACATATGTATACGTATAACTGATTCACTTTGTTATAAAGCAGGAACTAACACACCATTGTAAAGCAATTATACTCCAATAAAGATGTTAAAAAAAATAAAAATAAGAAATGAGCACAACAGTACTGTGTTAGGGGAGGATGAATAAAGACCTTATATTGATTTTTTTAATTCTAGGGAAACAGAGGAACTACATAAGATTTAATGTGCACCATGATACCTTTACTCTGTAATTACTGTTTCAGGACACTAATGGGAAGAAAATGAGTTTAGCCCAATCCCTGGGCACATTTGAGTTGGAACAGCTAACCAGGAGAGCCAAGTTACCTTCTCTAGGACTCTCCCTGGTTCTCTAACCAAGTCAGAGCCGCACAGAGCGTATGGTGGTATCTGGCTAATGGTTAAGAGCTTTAGAATTAGATAAGTTGGGTTCAAGCCTTAGCTCTGCAACTTGCTAGTTGCGTGACCATGGGCAAGTTACTTAATATCCCTGAGGCTATTTCCTCATTTGTAAATTGAGGTTCAGAAGCTCGACTTCCTAGCATTGCTTTACAGTTTAAATGAGATCATGTACATATGTGCTTAGCAGAGTGTCTAGCACAAGTAAATTCCCAATATTGGTTGACAGTATCAGTAATATTATCAATGTCAAAATAGCATAAGAATGAAGAAAAATGCTACTTCTTGGTGCTGCAAAGATCCAGGCCATTTCGCTGGATCAGGTAAGCTATCTGTCCCGTTGGGAGGTGGGAAAAGGAGCCATCGAGGCCAATAAAAACCATCTATCACTTTCCTTTTCCAAGCCAGCCATAGTAATTTTTCAGCCACCGAAATAATAGAGAAGTTGTTCAATCTGCTGATAATTTGATTCTAATTAGAACCTCCATCCACAATGCTGGAATTGCAAGGGGGAAAAAAAGCAGAAATGAAACAGCAATTAACCTTTGGTTCTGAGCTTTATTTGCTCCTACCCAGCATGGGTCAGTTGCCATAGAGATTGTACCTACGTGTTCTGCAGATGTGACCAAAGCTGCCTGGAGCCTCTGAACCAGCCTCCTCTCAGTGTGGCTTCAGGAGAATTAAAAATCTGCTGAAAGAGAATTGAAAGTTGGTCTGAAACTCTAATCTAAAACTGACTTGAATGGAAGTGGAAGGGGAAGAGGGACGGCGAGGTAGACATGGAGTAGGGAAAAAAATTACAAGAACACACATTAATTTGCCTGACTTGTAATTGAAAAAGCCGGTTTCTTTCATACACAACTTTCCAGAGTCTGTCTTTGGCTAAGGAGAGACTGAGATGATGAGTAGGAGGAAATGACAGTGTGGAAAATTGTCGCTTCTATTAGAAGGGGACCTCTTAGCTTCGGGTTGTGATCAAGCTTCCCTTAGCCAGGGAAGCTAAAGGGAAGAAGAGCTTAGCTACAGTTAGACTTAGCTACAGTCTCTAGAAAAGTGGGTGGGCATGAGGGAACCAAGCAAAGCCAATGAGTCGCATGCAGATTTCTTGGTCTAGGTCAAACCCGAAATAGCATGAGAAAAGCTGTCTGGACCATGACTTCTAGTATGAAAAAAAGAGAGTCCAACAAGCCCAGTCCTTGGAATCTCACCTCCCTTCAGAAAGTCCATTCACCATTTTCCCAGTGGATTCTTTCATAGCCAGGTTAAGCTTGGACTACATCTGTCTCCACTACCCAGCTAGATACTGGCCATTTTCATACCTTTTGACTCAGCACTCACAAAATCAAGGTCAGGCAGATAATTAAGTATTTTCCCCTCCAAATCTAAGAGCTGTTAATTACCCAACACAGTGCTAATCACTATTAGGGAACAAACTAGTGTCTGACTTAAGTGGATTCTAATTAAAACTTGAGTACTATCTTCTAGAGCAGTGACTTTGACAGTTACTTTTTTTCATACACACAAGATATTTGATATCCATATAGGAGGCAACATTGCCTGGGGAATTCCGTAAATGCCCCTTCCTTGGTGAAGCCTTCCCTGACCAGAGCCCCCAATCATTCTTGACCACATCATCCTGTTAACAAATTTCTTCATAGAATTTATTGCTTGCTGGAATAATCTTGTTTATTTGTTTGCTAATATTTGCTAAAAGCTTATTAAGAGCAGGGAACTTGGTGCCTTACTTTTGCCTGTATTTTCATTGCCTAGAACAGTGTCTGGACAGAGCAAATATTCTGTATGCACTTGTTGACTGAATAAAGGAATGTTTCCATAGGCTTACTCAGTTTATGTACAACTTACAGCAAGTCAATTATCATTTCCCCCTCTTTCTTTCCCTCTCTAGAAAGTATTTCAGAATGTGTAAGAGGGACAGAATTATCAAACTATTCATTCTTTGTTTCAACAAATATTTATTGCATGTTTACTACATGTCAGGTACTGTGCTAGGTGCTGGCAATAAAATAGTAAAGAAGTTAGACAGGGCCCCGGCCTCATGGCAGTTCCATTATACTAGTGAGAATAGCTGCTGTACATTGATATACCAATCAAAAGTAAGATTTAGTTATTAGGAATGGTAATCATTGCTATGGGGGAAACCTAGAAGTGATGCGATAGAAAATGACCCAGGGCAGGAAGTGTGGAAGGAATTTCAGCTCAGGCGGTCAGGGAAGGCCTTTCCCATAAAGTAAAATTTGAGATTCCATGAAGAGCTGGGATAAAGGAATTCGAGGCAGAGGGAGCAGAAAACACAAACTCCCTGAGGCAAGAAAGAGTTCAGCACTCTCTAGAGCTCAGGGGTGGTGGTCCAGGGGGTGAGAAAGAGAAGTCGGCAGAGAAGTGCATTCATTTCCTGCAGGGTCTTGAGGCTCGGGGAAGGGCTTTGCATTTTATTTTTAGTACAATAGAAGGTACCAGCAGATTTAAACAGGAGAATGACACGATCTGATCTACATGTTAAGAAAATTACTCTGGCTGCTGGGTGGAGAATGAAAGGAAGGGCAAGACTTGATGTGACAGAGCAGTAAGGGGGCTGTTGCAGTTAGATGACAGCTCATGCTTTGTCCTTGGCTGGTTACAAAGGCAAAAAAGAAAACTAGAGATAACTTCATTTCATTCTGATATATATTATTATGATGTTTTAAAATAAATCACTTGCAAATCTGAGTTCTTCATTACAGTAACAAAATGAATCATACTGATTAGGACATACAAGCCTGCTGTGACATGTGACTGCCAAAAAGTTGCTCTGGAGAAATTTACCCTGGTGGGGCAGGCCGAGAAGAGACCTAGGAAGCCTGGGGTTTACACACATGCACTTTTGGTCCTGTAGGTATGACTGCTTTGCCGGCCTCTCCTAGCCTGTTACTGGATTTGTCATCTCTTGCCACCACACATAGCCTGGGGCCTGACCCCAGCAATGCCACTGGATCAGGTCCCTGCAGGGCAGAGTCCATGGCTCCTGGGCTAGTTAGCACCCTGATTCCGCTGTCAGAACTCTCAAATGATCAATATTTCCCAACAGTGGCCATTGCAGGACACTCACTGGTGACCCACTATCTGGGAACTCAGTCACATTGAGACAGATGTAGGGGTGGACAGTGTTTCACCATCAAAACTGTTTGCTTCCTAAGATTGCCCAATCCAGCCATTCTCAACTTCGTGGCACAGCTGTAATCACTGGTAGCTTTTTAAAAACTAAGGTTGCAGAGATAAGAATCTCTGTGTGTAGAGTTCAGAGACCATTAGGCTTTTAAATCTCTCCAAAGGATGCTAATGGCAGCCAGGGTTGAGAACCACAGGCCCTAACCCACCTGCCACAGTTTACCTTGTTTAGGACCCTGTGGGACCTCCTGCTTCCAAATCCACACTAAGTTGGGCTTTGACAAAGGAATACATACCTTCCAGCAGACTCTAAGAGCTTTCGTTCAATTGGTGCTTACCAGATGCCCGGCAAGGTCATCAATACATTGCCAATGTTCCTTCATTTTACCCTCATAACCACCCTCTGAAATAACAGTATCAAGAGAGGCTGAGAAAACTCTGGCTCAAAAAAGTTATGTAAGGGCTTCCCTGGTGGTACAGTGGTTGAGAGTCTGCCTGCCGATGCAGGGGACGCGGGTTCATGCCCCGGTGCGGGAAGATCCCACATGCCGCGGAGTGGCTAGGCCCGTGAGCCATGGCTGCTGAGCCTGTGCATCCGGAGCCTGTGCTCTGCAACGGGAGAGGCCACAACAGTGAGAGGCCCGCGTACCACAAAATAAAATAAAATAAAATAAAAAGTTATGTAAGATATCCAAGGTCCCAAGGCTAATAGGAAACAGCTCAGGGTCTACAACCAGATCTTATGATTCCACAGCCCATGTTCTTCATCTAAAAGCAGTTGTAACACTGTCCCTTAGAAAAACCAAGGTTTCAACCCCAGTCCTGCCCTTTACAAGCTGCGTGACTTGGGGTGAGTTATTTAACTTCTCTGAATCCCAGGTCCCTCTCTGTAAAGAGTCTTTTGCCCACCCCAGCTCTCCCCGCCCCCATACTTTTTCCATTAAGAGTTATTAGATCTCAAAATCATTGCATCTCTCTGCTACCTGCCTTGGCCATCTTACAATGGAACACTTCAAATCTTAGCCAGAGACCCTCAGCACCTAGCATAGATTTGGGACCAAAGTAAGCAGTCAATGTCCATTGAATTGAACAGTATGGCCTCCCAGCGGGATATGTTGCATAATTTGGGAATTTGGGTTGGGCTCTGGTATTCAGTCAACACCTCCCTCCCCTGACAAGAGCCACACTGACCCTTATTGATCTCTCCTATTAGGCGACTGAGGGCACTCAGTGGAAAACTGCAAAGGGCAAGTTGTCTGTGTGACCCCAGTGACTCATTTAAGAGGACTGACTACATTTGCATAACTTTGCATATGTTATGAATCAATCTATGATATACTTATTCAAGGCAAAGAAGTTGCAGATGCACAATACCAAAGATAAGCGTGATTTCCCACAACATGCAATGCAAGTGTTTGTTAGAAAACCATGCAATTCTACAGCCCTCCTCCCCATCACAACCAAAGCTGGGGAGTCCATACTATCAAAAGACGACCCTTGTCATCGTGAGACGGAGGGGAAACCAAGGTCAGAGTTGAAGATCAAAAATCAAGAAACTTAATCAGCATCCCGTATCCCTACTCCTACTCTTTTACTACTATGAAACCTGAAAGCTAGAGGAGAAGATACAGGGCTCACTTTTGCACTCCAAACCCCTTGCAAAGTACCAAGATAATATTTGCAGTTCATTTATTCATTCAACAAATATTCGTTGAGCATGCCCTGAGTACCCTATCCTCTTCACTGTGCTACTGGAGTTACAGGGGAGAATATGACGAGATCTTTATTGATACAGAACTCACAATCCAAAGAGACAAAAAGCAACAACAGACCACATGAACTTGAGCAGCTTCGTTCATTAAGCCTCAGTTTCTTCATCTGAATAAATGGAGAATAAAATGTCAATTTTCCATGGTTGTTGTAATAGAATATAATAGTCTCACTGTGGTTTCTAACACATAGTAGGTACTCAATGAATGACAGTCATCATCATAATTATTACTGTTATAAGGGAATATCATGAAGGTACTATGGAATCACAGAGGAGGGTATACCTAACTCTGGCAACTATTCAGTGGGGGAATAAAGGCATCATGTCACCAAGTCAGCACCATACTTCAGAGTTTTACAACATCACTGCTTAGGTACCACTTAGCAACTCCCAAATGCCTATTAACTTGTCATTTGGACACCTCATCTCAGAGCTCTGTGTCTCTTTCAGTCCACAGTGACATCTGACGTCTAGCTCTTCACTTTCCTCATGGACCTGAGGGGTCTGCTGAGGAGAAAAATAGAGAGAAATTGAGGGTATATAACCATTAAAATTAATTACTCACAAACATTCGAACCCAGACACCCACTGCCGTCATGAAATACTGATACAGATTTGCTGAAAGCCGTTTATATTAAATTACTTTTATAATAACATTTAACTTTTAAGCATCAAATATTTAGTGTTCCTCCTTGTCATTTGCAAATAAGCTTCCAGCTGTTTCATAGATGGAGGAATCTACGCCCATCCTGTCTTGAGGGCCTACAGGGCTGAACATCAGACCAGCAGCTTTTTTTTTTTTTTTTTTTT
>NW_020837958.1:6535229-6542733 GCF_003676395.1 Aethalodelphis obliquidens | reverse complement strand
TTTTTTTTTTTTTTTTTTTTTTTGCGGTACGCAGGCCTGTCACTGTTGTGGCCTCTCCCATTGTGGAGCACAGGCTCCGGACGCGCAGGCTCAGCGGCCATGGCTCACGGGCCCAGCCGCTCCGCGGCATGTGGGATCTTCCCGGACCGGGGCACGAACCCGCGTCCCCTGCATCGGCAGGCGGACTCTCAACCACTGCGCCACTAGAGAAGCCCAGACCAGCAGCTCTGAGAGTTGAGACCAGCAGATGTCAGTGACTCAACATCAGCCAACTCTCATTCATTCAGCAAAAACTTACTGAAACCCCTGTTGTTCCAGATAGCCGCTTATAAAGATATACAAAGCATGATCCCTGAACTCAAACACTAGCAAGATAGATACAAAAATTCAATAATTACAAAGTGTTGCCTTCATTTCCTCTGCTTCCAATGCCAAAAAATTACTTAAGTTCATAGGAGAATTGAGATTTGGCAGGGCAGACGGTGCCTGTTTAAGGCAAGAGGATTAGCATGGGCAAAGACAGGGCGGTGAGAAAGAGCAAGATGCATTTCAAAAACTACTAAGTAATTTTGTTGGCAATGAGACAGGAGGATACCCATCCCTTGCCATGTATACAGGCTTTGTTTCCATGTGCAAATCCCTTTGAACCACTCCCAACCTGTATTTGGAACAGCCCTGCTGAGTCTTCTTGAATTTTTAAGATAATGGCATTGGCATTCTGTATTATGTGGATAACCTAACATGTAAAAATAGACCCAAAATGTGGGCTTCCCTGGTGGTGCAGTGGTTGAGAGTCTGCCTGCTGATGCAGGGGACATGGGTTCGTGCCCTGGTCTGGGAAGATCCCACAAGCCGCGGAGCGGCTAGGCCCGTGAGCCATGGCTGCTGAGCCTGCACATCCGGAGCCTGTGCTCTGCAACGGGAGAGGCCACAACAGTGAGAGGCCCGCACCACAAAAAAAAAAAAAAAAAAAAAAAAAAAAGACCCAAAATGTATGATGGTTAAACATAAAAGAAGTTTACATGCTGTTTACATAACAGTATAGGGAGGTAAATGGATTGTCGGGTGGGGATGGGGAGGTGGGTTAAGGTTCTGCTCCACACAGTCATTCAGGGAACTACACTGACACAGACTGCCTTCTTTCACAGGTAGGTTCCATCACCCCCAAAGAAAATCTTCATGGCAACTAGCCACTAGGAGAAGAGAACTTGGAAATGATGCACATTACTTGTGCTCATCTTCCATTGGTCAGAACTCAGTCACATGGGTGCATCTACCTGCAAGGGAAGTTGGGAAATGTAGTCTACCAGTGTGCTCAAGAACAGAGAACACAGGTCAAGATGGCAGATTAGGAGGATGTGGAATTCACATCTCCACACAACTAGGGCACCTACCAGGCACCAGTGGGGGACCACAGACACCTAAGGGGATGGCAGGAACCCCCAGAAACTGGGTAGGACATGGGGCATGGTGGGGAGTGAAGCAGGAGGAGAAGTGAAGGTGGGACAGGACTGGCATCCCTGAGGGGTGGCTGGGGGAGGGAAGGAGTTCCTACACCCAGTGGGACCCACCCATGGTTAGGGGTTCAGCAGTGATGGGGGAGACCCTGGGGGAGACAGTTGGGGTGGGACACAAAGGAACAGAAGGGAACGGGGCCAGTGCTTTCCCTGTCCACTTAGGCACTGAGAAGCCTGTTAGGCTTCCAGGCCTAATCCTCTGCCCTCAGAGCCTCCCTCCTGCAGCACAGAACCCAAGCCCCACCCCTACACCCCCACCCAGGGCCCTACCTCTACACTCAGAGACCCCCTCCAACGAGCTGGGCCTAAACCCCACCCACAAACCCTCACTCAGGGCCCTACCTCCAAACTCCAGAATCCCACTCTCCAGAGGCCCTCCTTTCCACATGCTGCCTCTCCCCTTCTGCGCAGGTCCTAAGCAGAGGCCCTGCCACAGGCTTGAATGTCGCCCCACCTAGGCCCCACCCCACGCTCAACATTACCCCCTCACCCTCCCTAGGTCCTGCCCCTCCCTAAACCCCACCCCTGCCTAACTGCCATCCCACCTAAACTCCACCCCCATAGCCAAGACTTTTTTTTTCTTTTTTCCCCTTTTAGATTGGGGTTCTGTTTAACCTTGTTGATTCATTGTTGTTGATTCTTTTATATTTTTATTTTGCCTAATAAATGTTTTACTTTTCGAATTTAATTTTACTCTTTACACTTTGTCATTGTTCTCTTCTTTGGGCTTGTTCCACCCCCCCCCACACCATTTTTTTTCTGTTGTGGTTTTATTTTACCTTGTTGCAGTTGTTTCAATTAGAGTTTTATTTTTCCTAATATATTTTATCTTTCTAATTTTATTTTGTTTTTTTATTCTTTGATATTGTACTGCTCCTTTATTTATTTCTTTCTTTTTCTTTAATTTTTTTTAACCATGCCACAAAGCTTCCAAGATCTTGGTTCCCAGGCCAGAGGTCAGGCCTGAGCTCCTGTGGTGGGAGCTCCGAGTACAAACCGCTGGACTAACAGAGAACCTCAGATCCCAGGGAATATTAATCAGAGTGAGGTCTCCTGGAGGTCCTCATCTCAGCACCAAGACCTGGCTTTATCCAACTGCCTGAAAATTCCAGTGCTGGACGTCTCAGGCCAAACAACCAGTAAGACAGGAACACAGCACCACCCAACAAAAAGAGAAGAAAAAAAAAATTGAAATGACAAAAAAATAGGTTACAAACAAAGGACCAAGGTAAAATACTACAAGACCAAATAAATGAAGATGAAATAGGCAAACTACCTGAAAAAGAATCCAGAGTAATGGTAGTAAAAAGGATCCAAAATCTCAGAAACAGAATGGAGAAAATACAAGAAACATTTAACAAGGACTAGAAGAACTAAAGGGCAAACAAATAGTGATGAACAACACAATAACTGCAATTAAAAATACTCTAGAAGGAATCAATAGCAGAATAACTGACGCAGAAGAACAGATAAATGACCTGGAAGATAAAATGGTGGAAATAACTACCACAGAGCAGAATAAAGAAAAAAGAATGAAAAGAATTGAGGGCAGTCTCAGAGACCTCTGGAACAACATTAAACGCACCAACATTTGAATTATAGGGGTCCCAGGGAAGAAGAGAAAAAGAAAGGGCCTGAGAAAATATTTAAAGAGATTATAGTCAAAAACGTGCTTAACATGGGAAAGGAAATAGTCAATCAACTCCAGAAAGCACAGAGAGTACCATACATGATAAACCCAGAGAAACACACCGAGACACATATTAATGAAACTAACAAAAATTAAATACAAAGAAAAAATATAAAAGGCAGCAAGGGAAAAGCAACAAATAACATAAAAGGGGGGGCTTCCCTGGTGGCGCAGTGGTTGAGAGTCCGACTGCCGATGCAGGGGACGCAGGTTCGTGCCCCGGTCTGGGATGATCCCACATGCCACAAAGCGGCTGAGCCCGTGAGCCATAGCCGCTGAGCCTGCGCGTCCGGAGCCTGTGCTCCACAACGGGAGAGGCCACAACAGTGAGAGGCCCGCGTACCGCAAAAAAAACAAAACAAAACAAAACATAAAAGGGAATCCCCATGAGGATAACAGCTGATTTTTCAGTAGAAACTCTGCAAGCCAGAAGGGAGTGGCAGGACATACTGAAAGTGAAGAAAGGTGAAAACCTACAGCAAAGATTACTCTACCCAGCAAGGATCTCATTCAGATCTGATAGAGAAATTAAACCTTTACAGACAAGCAAAAGCTAAGAGAATTCAGCACCACCAAACCAGCTATACAACAAATGCTAAAGGAACTTCTCTAAGCAGGAAACACAAGAGAAAGAAAAGACCTACAAAAACAAACCCAAAACAGTTAAGAAAATTGTAATAGGAACATACATATTGATAATTACCTTCAATGTACATGGATTAAATGCTCCAATCAAAAGATATAGACTGGCTGAATGGATACAAAAAAAAGGCCCGTACATGTGCTGTCTACAAGAGACCAACTTCCCAGCTAGGGACGCATACAGAAAGTGAAGGGATGAAAAAATATATTCCATGCAAATGGAAATCAAAAGAAAGCTAGAGTAGCACTCCTCATATCAGAAAAAATAGACTCTAAAACAAAGACTATTACAAAAGACAAAGAAGGACACTACATAATGATCAAGGGATCAATCCAAGAAGAAGATATAACAATTGTAAACATTTATGCACCCAACATAGGGGCACCTCAGTACATAAGGCAAAGGCTAACAGCCATAAAAGGGGAAATCAACAGCAACACAATAAGAGTAGGAGACTTTAACACCCCACTTTCACCAATGGACAGATCATCCAAGATGAAAATAAACAAGAAAACACAAGCTTTAAATGATATATTAAACATGATGGACTTAATTGATATTTATAGGACATTCCATCCAAAAACAACATAATACACTTTCTTCCCAAGTGCTCATGGAATGTTCTCCGGGATAGACCATATTTTGGGTCAGAAATCAAGCTTTGATAAGTGTAAGAAAATTGACATCATATCAAGTATTTTTCCAACCACAACATTATGAGACTAGTTATCAATTACAGGAAAAAAACTGTAAAAATACAAACACATGGAGGCTAAACAATATGCTACTAAATAACCAAGAGATCACTGAAGAAATTGAAGAGTAAATCAAAAAATACCTAGAAACAAATGACAATCAAAACACAACAACCCACAACCTATGGGATGAAGCAAAAGCAGTTCTAAGAGGGAAGTTTAGAGCAATACAATCCTACCTCAAGAAACAAGAAAAATCTCAAATAAACAACCTAACATTACACCTAAAGCAGTTAGAGAAAGAAGAAGAAAAGAAAAACCCAAAGTTAGCAGAAGGAAATATATCATAAAGATCAGATCAGACATAAATGGAAAAGAAATGAAGGAAACAATGGCAAAGATCAATAAAACTAAAAGCTGGTTCTTTGAGAAGATAAACAAAATTGATAAACCATTAGCCAGACTCATCAAGAAAAAAAGGGAGAAGACTCAATTCAACAGAATTACAAAAGAAAAAGAAGAAATAACAACTGACACTGCAGAAATACAAAGGATCCTGAGAGATTACTACAAGCAACTATAAGCCAATAAAATGGACAACCTGGAAGAAATAGACAAATTCTTAGAAAAGCACAACGCTCCGAGACTGAACCAGGAAGAAATAGAAAATATAAACAGACCAAACACAAGCACTGAAATTGAAACTGTGATTAAAAATCTTCCAAAAAACAAAAGCCCAGGACCAAATGGCTTCACAGGCGAATTCTATCAAACATTTAGAGAAGAGCAAACACCTATCCTTCTCAAACCTTTCCAAAATATAGTGGAGGGAGGAACACTCCCAAACTCATTCTATGAGGCCACCATCACCCAGATACCAAAAGCAGACAAAGATATCACAAAATAAGAAAGCTATAGGCCAATATCTCTGATGATCATATCTTCAACGAAATACTAGCAAACAGACGCAACAGCACATTAAAAGGATCATACACCATGATCAAGTGGGGTTTTTCCCAGGAATGCAAAGATTTTTCAATATACGTAAATCAATCAATGTGATAAACCATATTAACAAACTGAAGGAGAAAAACCTTATGATCATCTCAACAGATGAAGAGAAAGCTTTTGACAAAATTCAACAGCCATTTATGATAAAAACTCTCCAGAAAGTAGGCATAGAGAAAATCTACCTCAACATAATAAAGGCCATATATGACAAACCCACAGCCAGCATCATTCTCAATGTTGAAAAACGGAAACCATTTCCTGTAAGATCAGGAACAAGACACAGTTGCTCACTCTCACCACTACTATTCAACAAAGTTTTGGAAGTTTTAGCCACAGCAATCAGAGAAGAAAAAGAAATAAAAGGAATCCAAATCGGAAAAGAAGAAGTAAAACTGTCACTGTTTGCAGATGACATGATACTATACAGAGAGAATCCTAAAGATGCTACCAGAAAACTACTAGAGCTAATCAATGAATTGGTAGAGTAGCAGGATACAAAATTAATGCACAGAAATCTCATGCATTCTTATACACTAATGATGAAAAATCTGAAAGAGAAATTGAGGAAACACTCCCATTTACCTATGCAACAAAAAGGATAAAGTACCTAGGAATAAACCTACCTAAGGAGACAAAAGAACTGTATGCAGAAAATTATAAGACACTGATGAAAGAAATTAAAGATGATACAAACAGATGGAGAGATATACCATGTCCTTGGATTGGAAGAATCAACATTATGAAAATGACTCTACTACCCAAAGCAATCTACACATTCAATGCAATCCCTATCAAACTACCATTGGCATTTTTCACAGAAGTAGAACCAAAAATTTCATAATTTGTATGGAAACACAAAAGATCCTGAATAGCCAAAGCAATCTTGAGAAACAAAAATGGAGCTGGAGTTATCAGACTCCCTGAATTCAGAGTATACTACAAAGCTACAGTAATCAAGACAGTATGGTACTGGCACAAAAACAGAAATATAGATCCATGGAACAGGATAGAAAGCCCAGAGGTAAACCTATGGTCACCTTATCTTTGAAAAAGGAGGCAAGAGTATACAATGAAGGAAAGACTGCCTCTTCAATCAGTGGTGCTGGGAAAACTGAACAGTTACATGTAAAATAATGAAATGAGAACACTCCCTAACACCATGCACGAAAACAACTGAAAATGGATTAAAGACCTAAATGTAAGGCCAGACACTATAAAACTCTTAGAGGAAACATAGACCCACCTCCTAGAGAAATGGAAATAAAAACAAAAGTAAACAAATGGGACCTAATGAAACTTAAAAGCTTTTGCACAGAAAAGGAAACCATAAACAAGATGAAAAGACAACCCTCAGAATGGGAGAAAATATTTGCAAATGAAGCAACTGACAAAGGATTAATCTCCAAAATCTACAAGCAGCTCATGCAGCTCAATATGAAAAAAACAAACAACCCAATCCAAAAATGGGCAGAAGACCTAAATAGACATTTCTCCAAAGAAGCTATACAGACTGCCAAGAAACACATGAAAGATGCTCAACATCACTAATCATTAGAGAAATGCAAGTCAAAACTACAATGAGGTATTACTTCACACCAGTCAGAATGGCCATCATCAATATCTACAAACAATAAATGCTGGAGAGGGTGTGGAGAAAAGAGAACCCTCTTGCACTGTTGGTGGGAATGTAAATTGATACAGCCACTATGGAGAACAGTATGGAGGTTCCTTACAAATCTAAAAATAGAACTACCATAAGACCCAGCAATCCCACTACTGGGCATATACCCTGATAAAACCATAATTCAAAAAGAGTCATGTACCACAATGTTCATTGCAGCTCTATTTACAATAGCCAGGACATGGAAGCAACCTAAGTGTCCATCAACAGATGAATGGATAAAGATGTGGCACATATATACAATGGAATATTACTCAGCCTTAAAAA